>NC_056736.1:673046300-673273800 GCF_019279795.1 Protopterus annectens
CTCAGAAAAATCGCAGTGACGGAGCCAGGCCTGACGCCTAGTGACCAGTCCTGTCCGCAGCTCTAGCGGCGCCCTCCGCTGCATGGGAGAGTAGCCGATAGAAGTATTTGTGACTGACCTAAGAGTGGCCATTTTGGTGGAGTGCAGAACTCTGTCCTCCTCCGAAATGGACTCAGGGGGGGATGCAGCGTATTCCTTAATAAGATCTCGCTGCATCCGAATAACATGTGCCAAATAGTTTAGCGCCCTTACCGAGAAGGTCGCCGAACTGAACATCCGCTTCCCCAAGCGGTCCATCATCCGAGACTCCTTGCTCGGTGGGTGGACTGAGGGACTCTCCTGAGCCAGTTCCCTCTTTGTGGCCGCCGTCAACATGGCATCTACAGGAGGCCCCTTACTCCAATGGGTCCTGTCGGAGGGCGGACTAAGGATCCTATCCGGTCTTTTGGGAATTGGCTCCACGGTGTCCGGTTCCTTCCACGCCCTGGTGGTAATAAGGTCCACCAGGGGGTCGGCAGGGGACACCCAAGAGGTAGACGGGCCCGCTTCAATGCCTCCAAGAACACGGACTCGTCCGAGGAAGACTTGGGGCAGACCACCCCCTAATACGGAGCATTTCCATGATGTCTCCAAGGAGACATCCTCGGGGTGACCGTGGGGAGCCTTCCCCTTCCTCCAAGTCCGTGTCTTCAGTGAGAGACTCGGGAGTCAATGTGCCTCCTTTTGCACGTATGCTTGCGAGGGGCCTCCTCTGGGGGCTGTCAGAGGAGTCCTCGCAGCAGCAATTTGCTCCATGGGAGCAACTTGGGGCACAGAAACGGGCTGTCCCAGGGGCCGGATGGTGGAAGCCTGGCCCAGTGCAGAGGAGCGGGACGGAGCCGGCAAGTGCCGGGGTCCGGAGACCTCAACAGAGCCCTCTCCACTACATCAAAAGCCGAGGGAGCCGACCTCGACCAATGCATCCGAGAATTCGCTCCCCCTCGCAGCAGTGGATCGGAGCCCGGGCCGAAGCACTCGGATCCGGAGCGACAGTGCGCTCCGCCACAGACGGCGCCGAAGGAGCACTGAACCCCGGATCCGGCTCGGATCCAGGCTCCGAGATCGGGTCCGACGCACTCGAGGCAGGGTCTGATCCGGCACCAAGTACTATCGGCTCCGACCTTCCCCGCCCGGCTGCTCGGCTCAGGTGCTCGAACCCGGATAGCGGGTCGGAGAAGGAGCAATAGGCTTAAAAGGGTGTTGAGCTCCCCGAGGGGGAGGCAAGAGCACTCCCATCTGCATCTGGGCCTGGATGAACCTTCTCATCA
This sequence comes from Protopterus annectens, assembly GCF_019279795.1. Taxonomy (NCBI): domain Eukaryota; kingdom Metazoa; phylum Chordata; order Ceratodontiformes; family Protopteridae; genus Protopterus; species Protopterus annectens. Next base: position 673,047,608 of record NC_056736.1, read on the forward strand.
TCCGGTCCAGATCAGCATCAGAAAGGCTATGGGTAGATCTCGAAGAGGCTACCGAGGTAGGCCTGGAGTGCCTCCTCGATAGCCTCGACGGAGATCGGGTCTCCTCCTCCTCAGGACCCGGTGAGAAGCACACAGGGGACCGGAGCCGAGAAGGAGGAGACCGAACCGACAACGGAGCCGGGAGAAGCTCGCTTGGCTGGCGGGGCCGAACAGAGGTCTCGGCCCGCCGCTTGTGGTGCTTCTCCCTCCGGTCCTTCTTAGCTGCATCCCTCTCCTCTCCAGAAGCGGGAGTTTGAGTCCCAGGAGCAGGAGGGGGTGCCACAGGGGGAACAACTGCAGCCGCAGGAGTCCCCGAAGGAGCGGAGGCGGAGCCGAGTCCGCGGTAAAGACCCGCCAAGACCAGCTTGGACCTCCGCTCCTCAGTGCCCTGGGGTTGAACCCTGCACAAATGGAACCAGATGTGAGGTGTTCAACCCCAAGACTAACACACCGAGTGTGGCCATCAGCGGTGAGAGCTTATGGCCACACTCGGAGCATTTAGAAAATATAGATTTAGGCTGGTCAGCCATAATCTATAATACCTAAAGTTACCTAAAGTTACAGAAAGTAACTTAAACAACAAAAAACACACAGGCCTACACACACACTCTACGCAACAGCGAGGGGAGGGAATAAAAATTATTTACTTTAACTTAAAATAAACTCAAAATAGTCTATAATAAAGGGAAACCTAATACTTTCACACAAATTTTGTTAAAGAAACAAAAAATTTCTATTTTTAAACAAGAAAAGCGTTCACTTAGCTGAGAGCTATGTACCCACATCCAGTTACCAGCGCGGCAAACAAGATCTGAGGTCATGAGGGTAGAGCAGGGCATTATGGGTGAGGGGAGGAGCTGAGAGCTTGGATCCATAGCTGGAAAACCATGCCGGTTCGGATCCGATATCGGATCCATAACCCACAGGTTGCAGACAAATGAATATCCTACTTCAGATCATATGCTTCCCGTACTGGTCCATGGTCCTAGACTCCTTGTTAGGAAGATGGATGGTAGACGAAGGCTCAGCCAGTTCCTTCTTGGTGGCCGCTGCCACCACCATGGCATCTACAGGAACTCCCTTGGTTAGAAACTCTGTCAGAGGGGGCGGACAAGAATTTGTTGGGTCTCCTGGGGACTGGTTCCACGGAGTCAGGGGTTTCCCACACCATTTGACAAACGAGATCTAAAAGCTCGAAGGGTGGAGACATCCAGGGGGCAGACGGCTGCGCCACAAAGGCCTTCAGGAACACGGACTCCTCCTCAGAGGGAGCTTTGGCGGGCCAGTCACCCCTCTGCTTCAAAATTTCCAGGATGTCAGAGAAAGAGACATCCTCAGAGGATGACTTGGGGGACCCCTCCGATTCCTCAGGGTCAGTGTCAGACATGAGGGACTCATCTTGGGAGTCAATGTGCTTCCTCTTGCACGTTCTTTTTCTGGGAGGCTCCTCAGGCAAAAACACTGAGGGGCCCGCAGAAATAAGGGGACCACTCATGGGGGTATCCTGAGGCCTTGGGTCTCCGCTGTTGAAAGATAGAGGGCGATAAGAGACCCGCACCGGAGCTGGAGGAGACGAAGAGTCAGCGCCAAATGATGTTGCTGAGGACCTGGCCAGTGCACTCCGCATGGCCTCAAAAGCTGGTCCCCCCGGCTCCGAAGATCGACCAGCCGTGGAAGACCTCGGAGCAGAAGCGACAAGGTCTGAAGCCGATGCAAGGGTCAGGCTTCCCCTAGCCGAAGCACCAAGAGGGAGGCTAGGAGCCGAAGTGTCCCGAGGCCACCCCCTCGGGTCTGACCGAGGAACCCTGAGTCCTGGACCCCATGGACGGAGCCGATGGGGTTGGAGCTGATGCCGGAGCCGATAAGCCAGGATGGGCCATTGGAGCTAACCTAGGGACATCTGACGGCGCCGACCACTCCAGCTCCGAAAGTTGAGATTCGATCGGTAGTATCGACGCTGGTTGGGTGACAAGCTCCGGAGCCGACTGGGCTGGAGCCGAAAACAATTTTGCCAGAACCAGTGACTGGAGAAGTCTCTGCACCACTCTAATCTACATCCACATCTGAAAGAGTCCTGGAGAACCTAGAAGATAAGGAAGGAGATTTTAGACCTTCTCTCCGAAGGAGACCTACGAGGAAGAGAGACCGGCCTAAAAATTGAAGACCGGCTCCGAACTAGCATCTCCGTAACCGGCTCCGAGGTACTTGGAGCCGAAGCAGATTTGGTCAATATACTAACTTCCTGTGGCTCTGAGGACAGTGGAGCAGAGGATGCAACAGAAGATTTCAATACTTTCTCCGGAGGCTCCGAGGATACAGATGGAGCCGGAGAATGCTTTTTTGCCTTAGAAGTTTTAGCCTTAGAAGGAGAGGACTTAAAGCTAGAAGCCCTTTCCAAATCCTCCTCGAAGAAGGGTTTCAAAAGTCCTTTCAAAATTAGTTTGTTCTTCCTCTCCTGATCATCATGCAGGCTAAATGCATGTCAAAAAGTACAAGATTCCTGGAGGTGAATAGCTTCTAGACAATAAACACAGAGTGTCCATCAGTGATTGACAGCTTATAAACACATTTAGAACATTTCTTTAAGCCCAAGGGCTTATGCTCTTTCGTATCCTTAGACATGATGAAAGAAAAAAATACTGTTAATAAAAAAGTACAGTTTTGTACCTACCATAAATGTAGATGTTCGAGGATCCACATTGCTGCAGTCATAACCTGTGGGTAGTCCGCTGTCCTCGGTCAGCCCGAATACCAAAGAGTTAGGCTGGCGTCGGTCATGGGCGCCCGGAGCTGACGTCAGTACGTAGTAGTACTTAAGCGCATGACCGACGCCATATCCTCAGTCTTTCTTGCCCCAGATGTCAGAAGGCCTCAAAAAGAAAAAGCCAGAGCCACAAAAGGAGAAAAATAATAATTATCCCCCAAGGAACAATAACAACAAACAACAACAACACCCCCAAACCAAGGAGGGGAAGGAGGGAGGGAAAATAGGACTGCAGCAATGTGGATCCTCGAACATCTACATTTATGGTAGGTACAAAACTGTACTATGTTCTTCGTCTCACATTGCTGCAGTCATAACCTGTGGGTAGAATCCCAAAGCAAAGGAAAAGGGAGGCTGGCAAACTAAAAAGCATTAGGGGCTGCTAACATGCCCTGTAAGACTGCAGTGGCAAACCCAGCCCTGGACTTGGAGAAAAGAGGGAGATGGTAATGTTTAGTAAAAGTATGAACTGAACTCCAAGTAGCTGCTTCCAAAATATCCTTAGTAGCTACACCCCTCAAAAAAGCAGTAGAAGTGCAGTAGCCCTAGTGGAATGAGGTCTAATCCCAGCAGGAACATCCTTCCCATGATGAGAATAACAAAAAGCAATACAATTACCAATCCACTTTGAAATAGTCTGCTTAGAAACAGCTTTCCCTTGTGAACCCAAAGCAAAAGAAACAAATAACTGTTGAGTCTGTCTAAACTCCTTAGTTCTGCTCAAATAATAACGTAATTGCCTGTGTATATCCAAAGAATGCAAGATTTTTTCCCCCTTATTTTGGGGATCAGCATAAAAGGTAGGCAAATGGATAGACTGGTTCAGGGCCACATTAGAAATTACTTTTGGCATGAAAGTAGGGTTAGTACGCAAAGAAACTCTATCCTTATGGAATATTAGAAAGGGTTCAACTGCCATGAGAGCCTGCAATTCAGATACCCTTCTAGCAGAAGTAATGGACAACAAAAAGGCAGTCTTCCAAGACAAAAACTTCAATTCAGACGTAGCTGCAGGTTCAAAAGGAGGCAAAGTAAGGGTCTCCAAAACAAAATTGAGATCCCAGGAAGGAGTAGGAGCTCTACGTGGGGGTCTTATATTTTTTGCCCCTCTAAGAAATTGCTTAAACAAAGGGTGAGAAAATAAAGGAGGGTCACAATCATAGTGAGCAGAAATAGCTGCAGCATGAACCTTCACAGAGGAAAATGACAAACCCTTGTCTAGTAACTCAGTAAGGTACTGCAGTGTAAAACTCAGATTAGGTACCGAGACATCAAAGTCCTTTGTCTTGCTCCAAAGAAAAAATCTCTTCCATTTATCAGCATAAACTTTTCTAGTGCTGGGCCGCCTAGCTTCCAAAATGGCATCTAAAACCTGTTGAGGAAGCTGAGAACCCACAGGCTCTAAAACAGAATACGCCAGGCCGTTAGATGCAGGGACTGCACCCTGACATTGAGTAAATGACTGCTTGACTGGGACAACAAGTGAGGAAGCTGTGGCAAAGGCCAAGGAGGCTCCTGAATTAAACTCCTCAGCAGAGGATACCAGTGCTGTCGTGGCCAATCTGGTACTATTAAAACCATGCAAGGTTTGTCCCGCCTGACCTTCAAGAGAACCTTGGTAAGAAGAGGCAGAGGAGGAAAAGCATAGAAGTGAAGGTTGTTCCAACTGAAAGATAGAGCATCCACTTTCCAAGCTTTTGGGTGAAACATCTTTGTGCAAAATTTTGGTAGTTGGAAATTTAGAGGAGAAGCGAACAGATCTATGTTTGGAGTTCCCCAAGCCACTGTCAACTGTTGAAATACCCGAGGATCCAGTTTCCACTTGTGGGGATCCACAATTTGTCTGCTCAATACATCTGCTAGGGAGTTCTGTGCTCCTGGCAGAAACCGTGCTTGAAGAGTGATGTGCAAACCTAGAGCAGTCTCCCACAATATCATAGCTTGTCTGCAAAGAGGGTAAGAATGGGTCCCCCCCTGCTTGTTGATGTACCACATGACAGTAGTGTTGTCTGTTTGTATCAACACCTGTCCTGGTTGAAGTAGGCCCTTGAAAGCCATCAGGGCAAACTGGACTGCTAACATCTCCTTCATGTTGATATGCAAATGCTGTAGTTTGGGAGGCCACGTGTCTTGAATCCATTTCCCATTGAAGTGTGCTCCCCAAGCCAGGTCTGAGGCATCCGTCGTTAAGATCTGACTCGCCTCTGGTCGGGTCACAGAGAGTCCCTTGTTTAGGTGACATTCCTGTGCCCACCACAAGAATTCCTTCTGGATGCAAGGTATTATTGGAATGATAGTGTCCAAATCGTGGCAGTGTTGAGTCCATACACTTTTGAGATACCATTGTAGCTTCCGAACTTGCAGTTTGGCATTGGGAAGTATCAGAATGCAAGATGCCATGAACCCCAAGGCTTGAAGGACTGTCCTTGCAGTCAGCCTGGACAGTACTGATAATTGCTGGAAGTATAGATGAAGAGTTCTTTGTTTGCCCGGGGTCAGAAAAGCCATCTGAGAGGCTGTATTCAGTCTCACACCCAGAAAACACATGTCCTGAGAGGGTACTAGACTGGACTTTGTTTCGTTCACAGAATACCCTAGGCACCTTAAAACTGCCATTACATATTGTAGCTGTTGAAGTAACTTGTCTCTGTCCTGAGCAAGAATCAGGCAATCGTCCAGATAAGGATAAATTTGTATTCCCCTCAGTCTTAAGAAAGCTATTACAGGAGCAAGAACCTTTGTGAACACCCTGGGCGCAGTAGATAAACCAAAGGGCAATGCAGAGAACTGGTAATGAGAAGTGCCAGCCCGAAAACGCAGGAATCTCCTGCAGCTGGGCCTGATAGGAATGTGAAGATAGGCCTCTTTGAGATCCAGAGTTACCATCCAGTGATCTTTGTCTAGCAGAGGCAGAAGTTGCTGTAATGTTAACATCTTGAACTTTGGAATGTCTAGGTATGTATTGAGAATGGACAAATCAAGAATTGGCCTCCAAGTGTTTCCTTTCTTTGGCACTAGGAATAGACGAGAATAAAACCCTAGGCCTTCTTCTGACGGAGGTACCACCTGGATTGCCCACATCTGTAAAAGCAATGAAATTTGTTTCTGAGCCTCCAGCCTTTGCTGAGGAGGTACATCTGGCATGCCTTTGAAAGAGGGAAAAGTGTGAAAATAAAACTTGTAGCCTTGATTTATTATGTCCAACACCCATTTGTCCTGGGTGACCAAATGCCAATTTTGCTTGAAAAGTGCCAATTTTCCTCCTAGAGGAGCTGCCAGAAAGGAAGGATCTGGCAGCTGGAGACACAGGTCATTGGGTCTGTTTACGAAAAGAATGACCCCTGCCCTCCCCAGAAGATTGTGCAGGAGAACTCCAAGTCCTAGGTCTGAAAGAACCCTGAGCGTGAGCCCTGCCCCTACCACGTCTAGACCTGCCCTTAGACTGAAAATCTGAAGAAGGGTAAGACCATCCTCTTGCAGGCCAATTCCTGCTAAAATTCCTTAACTGTCTGCATAGACTTAGCTTTGTCTTCCATCTTTTTCAAAACTGACTCCACAGGGGAACCAAAAAGAACTTCAGATTGAAGGGGAGCATCCAAAATCCGAGCTTTAACATGCTCTGACAAATTTTGATCTTTAAGCCAGGCATGTCTACGAATAACAGAACCAGTAGCAGCTACCCTGGAAGAAGCCTGAAGGGCATCAAAGCCACACTGCAGGGAATGTTTACCAACTTGATCTGAAGCATGAACCAAGTCCTGCAATTCCTTACACTCTATACCCTCAGATAAAGCATCTACCTTAGATTTCAACTGACCTAACAGAAAGTTCTGATACTTCAGCATATGGAATTGGCAATTTAAAGCCCTCATAGCTAACGTAGAAGAGGTGTACACTTTTTTACCCCACCTATCCAATGCTCTAGAATCCTTATCCAAAGGAACTGGATTCTTAACCACAGAAGCCCTGACACCCTTAGGCCCTTGAATAATAGTTTCCGGGTCAGCTCTAGGGCTCTTATACAAATATTTATGTGCCTCTGGAACTCTGTAATACCTGTCTGGCTTGACAGGGGCAGGGGGTAAAGAATCAGGATTAAGGGAAGCTTCAGAAAAAACATCCTGAACAACATCTAAAACGGGGAATTGCCAAAGGTCTATGTTGTGGCAAAAACAAAAATTCCCTAAGCCTCTTACGAGAATCTGAAAAATCCTGACCTTCCCACTTGAAATGCTCCCTCATGGAATGCAAAGTTTCAGAAAAGGAAAAATCCTCTGGAGGAGAAGCAGAAGGACAGGAATCCTCTGCATCCGAATCAGAAGAGGGAGGAAAATCCTGAATATCCTCAGCTGAGGACTCAGAGTAATCTGAGGAATGTTCCATACCCTCTAAATCTGTCTCCACCCTAGGCCTCTTCTCTAGAGGGGGCATAGAACCCCTGATCAAAGTAATCAAATCCTCTGCCATTTTCAACATATGCTTTCTAGGAACAGAGCCCGAAGAACCAGGGCTGTGGCCCGTACCAGAAATAACAGGTCTAGCTTTAGCAGGGCCTTTAGAGACTGAAGTAGAAGGCCTAATAACCTTTTGTAAGGATGGAACCACAGAAACTTGAGAAGCACCCTCGGCCTGACCTAACTCCTGAGAGGCCAACTCCTGCAAAATTAAAGGTTCCCCCTGGGATTCAGCCGAGACCTCGGCTGGATCCACAGATTCCACCGTAGATTCCATAGAACCGGCGTCCGCAACGGACGACTCATCCGGTTTAGACCTTAAGGATTTATCTTTTCGCTTTTTTGCGGTAGCGGGCATCGGAGGATCTGACGGCATGTTGTAGTTACACCGCTTACCGAAAACAAGCTTAGCACAGTCTAACCTGCATTTAATGGTGCGCTTATTAAATCTAGCGCAAAAGCGATACCCGACTACGTCCTGTTCAGGCCCTAAGCAAGGAATACAGAGAGAATGATAGTCCCTATGAGGTATCTGTTTCCCACAAGAAATACAATTATTAACTTTTTCTGACATCCGGATTAACTGAGGCAAGAAAAGACAAAAATTTTCCCCAACGGGGTACTAAGCCCAACTTGGTCTTCGGTCTGAAACTCGAAAACTGAAAATTTCAGAACGCCGAACGGCACTTGCAAACGCTGCTTCTGCTTCGGACCACGCGGCAAGAATGACTGAGGATATGGCGTCGGTCATGCGCTTAAGTACTACTACGTACTGACGTCGGCTCCAGGCGCCCATGACCGACACCAGCCTAACTCTTTGGTATTCGGGCCGACCGAGGACAGCGGACTACCCACAGGTTATGACTACAGCAATGTGAGACGAAGAACATCCGTCACTATATATAAAGCATGGGAACTAAACAAACCACAACAGACAAATACACAAGACCTCTACCTTAACCGGTCTCAACAGGAAACACAAGGAACTATAATTTATACGGTCCTAGCCGGAAGGATGTGTACCTGCTAAACTAACAAGAAACACTGAAAAAGGGGGCGGACTAGGTCATCTAACTGAAACGGGCCTAGCCCGTAGGCGAAACAGTTAGCGGGACACCACAAAGGACAACAATACTATAAACAAAAATTTTTTACCAAGGTTAGATCAGTACACACACACACAGCTATGAAAATAGCTTTTGTTTGAAGCAAAAAACTGTCAAAGACAAAAAAGGTACTCAGCCACAGCCAAGAGCGAAACCACATCTGAGCTATACGAGCAGCAAACGAGATCGGAGAAAGGGAGCAGTGCAGCATAGGATACCTTCACAGCCCGGCCAGTTGACAGGCTTCGAGCTAGAGTATTGCAGAGTCGGAGCCGAGGATCGGCTCCGAACCCACGGGTAAGAATGTAGGCGAGATTGGTCTTCCTCTTCCTTTCTGCAAGCACTCTAGTAAAAATGGAGTGGCAGATACTACATGACTCCTGCATGTGCACCTCACCCAAACAGTATACAATCTGCACATGGGCATCCATAACTGACATCTTCTGTCCGCAGTCTGGTAATTTTTTAAACCTAGACTTTGGATGCTTTTCCTTCTCTTCAGACAAAGTACTGACTACTATTCACAAAATCAAAAAGGAGAAAAAAAAAATAGAAGTTATGTTCTTACCATAACGTTCCATGTTAGTTGTCTTCTTCTCGCCTTCTTCTTGCTGGATGGGTTCGGAGCCAACCTCGGCTCAGACTCGGCCACTCTAAAAGCTCGAGAGTTGGTTCCACCGGCTCGAGGCTCCCCCTATATCCCACAATGCTAGGCGTGAGTAACCTCAGATCTCGTTTGTAAGCTAGGCCCAGCTTATAATAGCAATAGAATAATTATAAACAAAGTCCACCTCTATAAACCAGGGAGAAGAGAAGGGTGACCTACATCCTGATCCAGGAAAATATGCACAGCAGCATATACCTAAAGTAAAGAGGTGGTAGAAAGAGAGGTCACAATCAAACTCCTCTAGGTCTGTCCAGGCCAGGGGGAAGGAGGGTGGGAAGAAGGCGAGAAGAAGACAACTAACATGGAACGTTATGGTAAGAACATAACTTCTATATGTTAAGTTGTCTATCTCCTTCATTCTTGCTGGATGGGACCCCGCCCCTAGCACCTTGTCCCGGGTGGCCTAACGGAACAGACTCTTGAGAACAGTGGAACCAAAGTTAGCTCTATGCCTAGAGGCTAAATCCAACTTATAATGAGAAATGAAAGTGTGAGGAGTAGCCCAAGTAGCCGCTGCACAAATGGTGTCAATAGGCAGTCTGTCTTGGAAGGCTATAGAAGTAGCCAAAGCTCTGGTAGAATGGGCTTTAGGTTTGTTAGGCAGCTTTTGGTGTCTAATTTCATAAACAAGGGAAATCAGAGATGTTAGCCATCTGGATAATGATATCTTTGAAACTGAAAGTCCCTTTTTGCCTTCTGCATAAGAGATAAACAGCTGGTCAGATTTTCTGAATTGTTTGGTTCTATCCAAATAGTACCTTAACTGACGATGAACATCTAGCCAATGCAATTTTTGTTCAGACCTGTTAGAATATTCTGGAAAAAACACAGGGAGGTCAATGCTTTGATTTAGGTTAGACGCCGAGGCTATCTTAGGTAAAAAGACGGGTTGGTTCAGAAGATACCCTGTCCTTATGGAACAACAGATAAGGAGGTCGACAGCTGAGTGCATGAAGTTCTGAAACTCTTCTAGCTGAAGTAATAGCTACCAGAAAGAGAGTTTTCCATGATAGCAATTTTAAAGAACAGGAGGCTGCAGGTTCGAAAGGGGAGAGAATCAAAGAACTGAGAACTAAATTTAGGTCCCAAGGAGGAGGAGGATTTCTTATCGGAGGTCTGAGTAGAAAAACTCCCTTCAAAAAGGCTTTGCAAAGCTTGAGGGACATGATAGCAGACTCTGAAATGCCCACATGAAAGTTAGAAATAGCTGCCAATTAAATTTTAAGAGTAGAAGGAGATGAACCTACATGGAAGAGTTCAGCTAGAAAATCAAGGACCATTTGGATGGAAGCAGTGAAAGGATCTATGTCCCTTCCTTGAGCCCAATAGGCGAAACGTTTCCACTTACTCAAATAAATCTTTCTAGTGGAAGATTTATGGGAAGCTATCAAAATATCTCGGACAGAGTGAGATATTTGAGGAAGCCTGGCTAAGGTTGGAATTGGAGGAACCAAGCAGTGAGGTTCAGAGAGGGAAGGGAGCGATGAAACTGACCCGACTGATGGATCAAAAGATCTGGAACTAGGTCCAGATGCCAAGGTCGCTCCAACAGAAATTGATGTAGAAAGGGGAACCAAACCTGTCGAGGCCAGTAAGGAGCAATGAGGATCAACGAGGCCTTCTGAGCGATAGCTTTCTGTATCACTTGAGAGATTAGTGGGAAGGAGGAAATGCATACAGAAGTCCCGGGCCAAACTTGGACTAGAGCGTCTCTGCTGGGCTGACCTGGTAGAGGGAATAGGGTGAAATAATCTCTGCACTTGCTGTTTTGGGGAGTAGCAAAAAGGTCGCAGCAAGGCTGACCCCACTTGAGAAAAATTTCTCTCACAACAGAGTCTTTCAGAGACCACTCGTGAGGCATGAGGATAGCTCTGCTCAACTTGTCCGCGATTTGATTGGACTTCCCGGGGATGTGCGTTGCTATCAGAAACCGCTGAGAAGAAATTGCCCATTGCCACAGTCTGAGTGCTTCTCGACACAGGGGGTAGGACCTGGTTCCGCCTTGTTTGTTGATATACCACACTACAGACATTGTCCGTCTGGATTGCTATTGTTCCCAAGGGAAGAGAGTCTTGAAGGGCTTGCAACGCTAAAAGCACTGCTCTCATCTCTAGAACATTTATGTGCAAGTGGCATTCGTGTGGTTGCCATGTGCCCTGGACAGTTCTGCCCTGATAATGCCCCCCCCACCCGATCAGGGAGGCGTCCGTTGTCAGAGTAGCAACCGGAGGGGAAGGGACAAAGGGTCTTCCCAATAAGAGCTGAGGGGAAGACATCCACCACAGAAGATGATTCCTGCATGTCTGCGTAATCATAATGGTGTGGGACATCGGAAGTTGCTGGTATGACCATTGCGTGAAGAGCATCCATTGAAGGATTCTCATGTGGAATCTGGTTAATGGAAGCAGAGGTATGGCAGCCGCCATAATCCCCAACACTTTCAGAACTAACCTGGCTTTGACTCTGTTGCTGCTGAAGAGAAGTGAGACCAGTTTGTGTATGTCTGCTATTCTCTGATGTGTTAGTCTCGCAGACATGTTGACTGTGTCTAGATTTGCGCCTATGAAGGTAATAGTACGACAAGGTGACAAAACAGACTTTTCGCAATTTATTGAAATGCCTAACTTTTGACAAATGCGAAAGGTGTAGTCCCTGGCCATTAGGAGAAGATGCTTGGTGGGAGCTGTGAGGAGCCAGTCGTCCAAATATGGAAACACCTGGAATCCTTGAGGCCTCAGGTGAGAAACTACCACTGCCATGCATTTGGTAAACACCGGGGCAGTGGTGAGACCAAAGGGCAGGGCCCTGAATTGAAAATGACTGGTTCCCAGCCTGAAGCGGAGGAATCTTCTGGAGCGTCTGTTCATTTTATGTGATAGTACGCATCCTGAAGGTCTATAGAGCACATCCAGTTTCCTTTCCCAAAAGGGAAGGATGGACTGCAGCGTGACCATCCGAAATCTTGTTTTCTTGACTGACTTGTTCAAGATACTGAGATCCAAAATTGGTCTCCAGTCCCCTGTTTTCTTTGGAACTAAAAAGAACCTGGAGTAGATTCCGGATCCTTGCTGGTCTGCTGGAACTGGCTGAATTGCTCTTTTTGCAAGCAGCTTTGAAATTTCCAAAGCTGCAAGATCCCTTTGAGCGGGTGGAACATCTGGAAGGGATTTTTTTGATCGGTTTGGAATGCGAACGAAGGGAATGGAATAGCCTTCGGAAATGATGGACTGTACCCATTTGTCTTGAGTCAGGGATAGCCAGGCTTCTGGGTACAGTGACAATCTTCCCCCGACTGCCTCCGAAGGTGGGCAGTCGGGCAACACCTCAGGGATGCTGAAAGGGCTTATCAGAGAAGACCTCCCGATTGCCCTGGTTCTGCGGACCCCCCCTGACTCTAGGGCGACATCTACCATTGTTGTTCCCCGCTCTGCCTCTGGCGGGGAACCGACTTTGTGCGTCAGGCGAAGTCCCTTGAGATTGTTTGCGGAACCACATTTTCCCACTTTTCTGGCCTTTGGGGTAAGGCCTAGAAGGAGTAGAAAAACGGACTCCGACGGCAGAAAGAGTCTTGCCATCTGTCTCACACCTAGTCAAGGTTTCTTTCACTTGAGGACCAGAGAGAGATGATCCATCAAACGGGGAATTAGTGAAAGACGTTTTAAAGGGGTCCGCAAAGTTGCATAGCCGCATCCAGGCATGCCTGCGTAAGGCCACACCTGTCCCTGGCCCTGCTCGCTCCATCAGCCGCATAAGAAAGGAGGCGCATGGAGGAGTTAGCTATGGAGTTCAGGGTAGCCAGCTGAGTGTTCATCTTGTCTTGAAAACCTGCAGCCGTAGGATCCTTCAACATGTCACTCGCTTCTTTGATCAAGTCTCTTTGAAGACGAGTAAAATGGCATAGGTAGTTCAGCGAACGCATAGCAAAGGTCGCCGACGAGAACATCCGCTTCCCGTACCTGTCCATAGACCTAGATTCTTTGTTAGGGGGATGAACAGGCACTGAAGGATCAGCTAGTTCCTTCTTGGTGGCAGCAGCTACCGCCATAGCATCCACAGAAACACCTTTTGTGAGAAATTGCTTGTCAGTTGGTGCTGTTATAAATTTGGAGGGTCTCCTGGGGGTAGGGTCCACTGAATCAGGAGCCGTCCAGGCCTTCTTTGCAACCACCTGCATGAGGGGATCAAAGGGGGGGTACACCCAGGAGGTGGAAGGGCTGGCCAATTTCCCCTCTGTTTCAGGATCTCTAGAATGTCTGCGAAAGAGACATCTTCAGAAGGGGAACGTGGGGAACCCTCGGAATCCTCTAAATCTGTGTCAGAGGTGACAGACTCAGGTGAGTCTATGTGCTTCCTCTTACACTTTCTCTTCCTAGGGGGCTCCCCTGCCAATTCAGGAGAGGCCTCGGAAGAGGATGAGATCCCCACAGGGGATTCTTGAGGAGCTTGCTCTCTGCGGTCTGGGATGAAGGAGTGAGACGACATAACCAAAGGCACCTTAGTGGGAGGGGCTGACGGAGCCGACTGTGGAGTCGAACAAGGTTCCAACACACTCCGCATGACCTCGAATGCACCCCTGTCAGGCAGAGCCAGAGGTCCCCGCTCCGAGAAGCTGAGAACCTCCCTCGGCACCGACAGAGATGGCTCAGAAACCGATGTTGGAGCCGAACTCACCAGCGCCGAAGCACCGAGAGGGAGAGGGGGGTCGGACAAGGGTCCGATGCCACTCACCCCCTCGGAGCCGACGAGGGAAGCCCGGCGCCGAGATTCCTCAAAAGAAGAAATCGGAGCCGACGACGGAGCCTAAGACAAATGTATCGGCTCCGACGCTACCACAGTCTCGGTCCAGAGACGCCCCGGCTCCGAGCTCAAAGGAGTCGGAGGAGGAATATTTATTGGAACAAGTTGAGGCATCGACTGATGAGTCAGACTCTGGAGCATTTGGGCCAGTGCCTCGGACTTCAAAAGTCTACTCACTACCCTCTGGAGGTCGTGATCCGAGAGCCTCGATGACCTGGAGGAGTGAGATCTATGGCTCCATTCAGACAGCAGGGGAGACGCTGGAGCCGAATGAATGGAGCCAAGGGACGGTGACCTCAATCTCTTTCTAGATGTCGGCTCAGATGGTCTGATCGGAGCCGACCCAGGAATCTCTAATGCCTCGGCTCCAGCCGGAGCCGAGGAAACCACGGATACTGCAGTCAAAGACTCATCGGCTCCAGCCGGAGCCGATGAAGCAGTAGGCTTCGAAGCCTTAGGCCTCGACTCTGAAGCTGGAGCCGAGGTCTTAGAAGCCTTAGAAGGTTTCCCCGATGACACAGAAAGGGAACCTTCAGGCTTAATTAAACCCCTTAAGATGAGTTTATTTTTTCTCTCCTGCAGGACTCTAGGGCTGAAGCCATGGCATACAGCACAAGAGTCCTGCAGGTGTAAAGGTCCCAGGCAATACACACAAGAAGTGTGACCGTCTGTCAGAGACATTTTCTGACAGCACGAGTCACACTTCTTGAAGCCTTAGACCTTTGTATCCTTGGACATATTCAAGGAACCGAAGTGTAATCACACACAGAAAACACACACACACAGATTACACTAATAGGGTTCAAAGGGAATTATTTAAACTAAAGGTAAGTTAAATAGAACTCCCTAATTAAACACATACACACCCTAAGGATAGGGAAGGAAGGGCCCGAAGGCCTTAGGGAAAGAACTATAAGTTCTTTAGAAAAAAAGGGGGCTGGATAAAAGGTAGAAGGGATAATAAGTCCACTACACTAAAGGGAAAGAAAATACACAGAGCTAGTCTAAGTCTAAAGAATTTAAACTAGTCTAACTTTCACTAACCTGGAGCCGGTAGAAAACACACCTCGATCGCTGTAGCGGCAAACGAGATCTGAGGTAACTCACGCCTAGCATTGTGGGATATAGGGGGAGCCTCGAGCCGGTGGAACCAACTCTCGAGCTTTTAGAGTGGCCGAGTCGGAGCCGAGGTCGGCTCCGAACCCATCCAGCAAGAATGAAGGCGAGATAGACAACTTAACATCACACAATTTAACTATATAAGATAGTTAAAGTTAGACAGGATTAATCTAATTAACTCCGCACAGTACACACAGCCCAAAAAGGCAACTAGTAACAAAACTATTTAGATATATAAAGTTAGAGAGGATTATAACAATCCAATATCAAAAAGCCCAAAAGGGCAACTCTATCTAACAACTGTAAGAAAAGGCCCAAGACCAGAAGGCCGAAGGCAATCTGACGCGTTTTACTGGGAAAAGTGGGAAAAACAGAAAACAACTGCTAACTAGATAATATTATATAGTTATAATAGTAAAGCATATAAAACTGAAATAGAAAACTTGCTGAAAGTTGAAAAATCCCACAATAGTCTCGAGCAACGCTGGAAACCAAGAGATCCGTGCCGCGGCAAACTAGATCTGGGGTAATTCCAGCAGTGTATTATGGGATAATGGGTTGGGTCTCAAGCTACTGGAAAACTTTGAGCTTGCTAGTCGGCCGTGTCGGAGCCGAGGATGGGCTCCGAAACCATCAGTGAAGAATTAACGGCGAGATTGAACAACTTCACATCTTGCGGTTCATTTTTGCAGAGGGTTCAAAGTGTGACTGTATCAGAGTCTGTAAAACTAAAGTAAGATCCCAAGGTGGCACAGGGTCCTTAATAGGTGGCTAAAGTAAAGAGGTACCCTTAAAAACATGCCTTACACACAGCTTAAATAATGCCAAAGGGAAAGCATCATCTCCAACGTGAAAATTTGAAATAGCAGCAAGCTGAGGTTATTAGTAGAGAAACTGGCCCCACCTTGAAAAAGAAATGTTAGAAATTCTAAAACAGCAGGGACTGGAGCAGTGAAAGGATCCGAATCGCTCCGCTGAGCCCATAAGGAAAATCTTTTCCATTTACTTTTATAAATCTTTCTTGTAGAGGGTTTCTGAGATGAAAACAAAAAATCTTTAAACAGAAGAGGAAAGCCTGGAATGTCTGGCCATTATTGAAATTGGTGAAACCATGTGGTCAATTTGAGGCCTGGTATGTCCAAATGATTCAGTTCTGATGAGTATGACAGGATATCTGGACTGTGGTCCAGTGTCCATGGAGGACATACTAGATGAGAGCCATAGGAAGGGAATCCAAACCTGACAAGACCAAAAAAGGGCAATGAGGATTACTTTGCTCTTCAATCTGAATGCTTTCTGAAGAAACGTGGGAATTGGGGATAGGAGAGGATAAGCATAAAGAAGCCTGGCGGGCCAAATGTGGACTAGAGCATCTCTCAGTGACAGTCAGTGAGAGGGGGACTAGGGCAAAGACCCTGCTGCACTTGTTGAGGGGAGAGTTGAACAGGTCACAGCACGGATGACCCCACTGGTGGAAGACCATGTTTGCTACTGACAGAGAAACCACTTGTGAAGCATCAGAATAGTTCTGCTGAGTCTGTCCGCAAGTACATTTGATTTACATAGAATGTGCATTTCTTAAAAGAAAGTGCTTGGAAGAGATCGTTCCTTGCCAAACTTTCACTGCTTCTCGGCAAAGAGAATAAGATCTAGTTCCCCCCATTTGTTGATGTACCAAACCACTGACATTTGTCTGTTTGAACAGCAGCCGTCCCCAGAGGAAGAGTTTTCTGGAAGGCCTGCAACAATAATAGGACCGCTCTCATCTCCAGGATATTTATATGCAATTAGGTCTCTACTGGGGTCCACGTGCCTTGAACAATCTGTGCCAAGTAATACCCCCCCCCCCACCTCCCAAACTGGGAGGTGTCCATGGTCAACATGGTGGTAGGTAGAGAAAGGATACAAGGATGACCCTGGCAAATCTCATTGGATTGGACTGAATCCACCATACTAATGAATCCTTGCACACCTTGGACAGTTTTAATGAAAATTATACAGGTTGGTGCAGAATGGACCACTGCACTTGTGAAGACCACTGAAAGATTCTCATGTGAAAACAAGCTGTTGACATTAATATGACTATAGTAGCTACTGATCCCAAAGCTCTTGAAATCATTTTGACTGGAGGGAAGTGATGAGATAGTACCTGACTGACACGTCATCTTAGAGTAAGAATTCTGCTCTGTGGTAAGAATACTTGAAGATTCACTGTGTCTAGAAGATAACTTATAAACTCCAAAACTTGCACTGGTTGAAGTTTGGATTTTGCAAAATTTAAGATGATACCAAGTGAGTCAATAGAAGAACAGTTTCTGGTCGTTATCAATAGCTGTCTGGTTGATGTGGTGCGAAGCCAGTTGTCTAAATAAGGAAACACTCTGAATCTATGCAGTCTTAGATGAGCTGCAACCATTGCCATATATATGGTGAGCACTCTGTAGGCTGTGGTGAGACCAAAGGGCAGAGCTCTGAACTGATGATGACCGTCTCTCAGCAGGAAGTGAAGGAATCTTCCGGATCATCTGTTCATTTTTATGTGACTGTACACATCCTTCAGATCTACAGAGCACATCAAGTCGCCTTTCTGGAGCAATGGTAAAATGGACAGAACTGTGACCATCCCGAAGTTGGACTTCTTTATGAATTTGTTTAGATAACCAAAATCCAGGATAGGCCACAAGTCCCTTTTCCTTAGCACTAAAAAGAACCTTGAGTAAAAGCCAGATCGCTCTCTTGTCTGGTTGGACCACTTGGAAGACTCTCTTGTCTAGCAGCTTTTGCATTTCCGGATCTGCTTGCTCCCGTTATTTGGGTGGAACAACTGGGAGATGACTTCTTATCCTTGGTGGATTTTGTAAAAAGATAATAAAATAACGTCTGGATATGACTCCTTGCACCCATGTGTCTTTTGTGACTGCTGCACAGGCATCCCTGACTTTCTTCACTGAACAGTCGAGCAACCTTTCAGGAATACTGGAAGGATCTGTCCAAGAAAGAGACTCAACCCTTGATTTTGCAGTACCGCTCTGCCATGTGGCTGGCATTTACCATTATAATTATTTCCTCCTCTGCGAGAAAAATCTTTGCATGAATCTAGAGAAAGCCCTTCAGATTTCTAAATCCACATTTTTTTTACCACCATGCTGATTTCTTGAGAAAGATCTCTACGGGGTAGAAAAGTGGATTCCTATAGCAGATAGGGTCTTTCCATCTTGTTCATTATGGGAAAGTGTCTAACGGTATACCCAAAAAGAGGAGCCATCAAAAGGAGCATTCATGAATGAAGCTTTAAAGGAATCCGCAACGTCACACAAGGGCATCCAGGCATTCCTCCTAATGGATATGCCTGTACCCATGGCCCATGTGGAATCTCCAGCCGAGTGAGAGGACAATGACCTCTTTTTCTGGATGAAGGACATTGACTATTTCATTAAGAACAGACACACCATCAACATAAAATAGGGTCATAGCTTTCTAATTGATCAACTTGTCTCTCTATAGTCTCTTTTAATAAAAATGTGTGCTTCTTTTGATTTACAAAATCTTTGAAAATGATTCCACTTTTTTTTATCTGTGGCATTGCTGACCAAAAGCTAAGCACTTTTCTCTTTTAGACACAGGATTACCACCACAATTACAAAAGTTGACTATGAGGCTAGGTGAGGGTACATGCTCTGAGTTTGCTGACTCACCCTTCTGCTGCACTGAGACAGTGCGCACTCTGGAATTTGCTAGAAAGCTTTGGGGTTTACCAGTGACTGCTGCAGGGCTCACAGTTGTTGCCATGTGTTGGGCCTGTTTCTTTTGACCACGTGCTGCAGTCTATAAACATTGGCCTTAGAAGATACTGGAAGCATGCATTTCTCATTTGTAAGCAAATATGTGTGCTTCTCTGTAAGCTCATATATCTGACAAATCTCAATGGCTTTGTTCAAAGTTAAATCACTGTCAGGAAGCAAAATCTTTCTCACATCATCATTTTTCATACCATACACACGTCTTTTATCAACTCATCCCTTAAATCCCCAAATCTGCACGTTTTAGTTTTATTTCTCAAGCCAGTTATATATGCTGCAAAAGTTTCACCAGGCTTTTGATCCTTTGTGTAAAATAAGTGCCTTTTCATTATAATATTCACTTGGGGATTTCAAATTTCTCTAAATTTACGTTTTAAGCACTCGAGGTCTTCCCTTGACTCAGCCAGTACCACTATATGACTGCTTTCTCGATCTTCTGCAAATACAGCAGGTGCTTACACAAATGACTGCTCTCTTTCTATAACTTCTGAAACAGTTAAATTAAGCAGAATAAATGCCTTTGTACGGTCATGTTTATCAAAGAATGCTGCTTGTATGCAAATATTGTACTCTTGCTCAGTCTCCAATTCTCTGCAATATTATCAAATACAAATACAAGTGGACCAGGTTTTTTACATACTTCTGCCATGCCAAAATTATGCCCAAACACTGAAAATATGGCATTTGTAATACTATACAAACACGTACACATGGCCAGCACTTGTAATAACATTTAAATGTACAATAAACACTTTAAAATACTGTACTTTGTGAAATATGCTTTGAAATGGCTGTACTTTTCAAAATAACTGCACTGTAATACTACACAAACTTGAGAACACTTCATACACCTCGGATATCTTGAATAACTTTATTAATCCGAAAAAGTAGCTATCTGCAAAAAAATGCAGTTTTCCATATTTTATACGATTCGGACATTGTTTCAAACATTTCTCAGTTTCGGACATTTTGTTTAACCAGAAATTCGTTTTGCGTGTTCCGAGAGCTTCGTTTTACATTTTCTGAATAAGAAATCAATTAAGCAAGTTTTGATACCTGAAATTGGTTTCGGACCGGTTTTGCGAGTTACACGTGCAATAGGGATAGTTCACTTCTCTATATTCCTCCAACATTAACCGAATGCCTCTTGGTTTTGATTCTGGATCCCATTCTGACACCATATTACCATATTGCTCGTCTTGGTTTACAAATGAAGACGAACAGGCGGGGTAATTTGTTTATATGCTTTATTGTATAGAAACATCAGGAGGAGTAGCAGCAGTACAAAATATAAACAAAATGACTGAACAACTACACAGGCATACATGCTTACATCTCAACAGCGTACTACAAAATGGCAGTCAGGCTCGCACATGTTCAGTATTTATACACATGTAAGCACATGGAAAGCTTCTTAAAGGTGCACATACATACTGATTTACAGCTACCAACTATGGTAGCTAGAGAATACCTCAAAAGGAGGAAGAAACAACTACCAACTATGGTAATATAAAGATTACTTTACAATAGAAAAAGATCGGAAGGAGCATAAGGGAGATAGTACCCACTATAAAACAGAAAAAAGGTAACTGAAAATTCAAAGTTTTAAAAATACACTCACGAAAAAACAACCACACTAGACCTCAAGAAGCCGCAATCTTGTCTGATCCTGAAGACTGGCAAACAAGATCTGAAGTAATACAGTGATCAGGAGCATTATGGGTAAAGCAGGAGCTCAAGAGTCAGATCCCAGAATCTAAAGAAAGTGTCAGAGTCAGATATGAGGGTCGGATCCGAACCCATTCATTTAGGAACAAATGAAAATGACAACATCGGATCATATATTAATCAGCAATCTCTTATCAGAAACATCCTTAAAACATATGGGTAAAAAAGCAAGAAAATGTAAATAGATATTATGTAAAATGTACATATATATATATATATATATATATATATATCTACAAATAGCAAAAGAATTACAAAATGTAAAGTGTTTTCACTTCAAATACTGTCTACTGAAATTGAATGAACAGGAAAAAAAAGTTAAGTACTCACCATAACGTTCCATGTTGGTAGTCCATCTCACCCTTCATTTTTCCATATGGGTTCGGAGCTGATCTTCGGCTCAAAGACTTCTGGTTGGCTCGTGGCTAAGCAGGTAAAAAGAAGTTATGTACTCACCATAACATTCCATCTGAGTAGATACTTCATTTGCAACCTGTGGGTAGTCGGATCCGACCTCGGATCCGAACAGGCAGCTTTCCAAGCTTCAAGATCCGAGCTCCTAGCTCCCCCCCCTACCCATAATCCCTTACTACCAACCACATTACCTCAGATCGGTTATTTTGCCCTAAAAGCTAAAGACGGAGAAGAAATTCTCCAAAGGACAACAGATTACCGAGGTTCGGGGGATGGCAGGGGGGGTCGGTTGCAGACAAATGAAATATCTATTCAGATGGAACGTTATGGTGAGTACATAACTTCTTTATCTGAAGTAGTTACTTCATTTGATCTGCAACCTGTGGGACAGAGTCCCCAGCTTACCTAAAGGCCCTGGGTGGTCCCTACGGAAGGATATTCCAAAGCACCGCGGAGCCAAAGGAAGCCCTACTTCTGGAGATCATGTCCAGCTTGTAATGAGAAATGAACGTGTGGGAAGAAGACCAGGTAGCTGCTGAACAAATATCATCTACTGGAACTCTAGACCAAAAAGCTGTTGAGGTAGCCACAGATCTAGTAGAATGCGCCCGAACGGTAATCGGAGCTGGCTTCCCAGCTGAAATGTATGCTTGTCTAATACATTGAGAGATCCAATTTGCCACTGTCACCTTAGAAATCGGTTTGCCCATAGCTGACTTAGCATAAGAAACAAACAACTGGTCTGACTTGCGAAAATCTTTAGTCCTATGCAAGTAAAAACGTAGTTGTCGGTGCACATCCAATTTGTGCAGTATGTATTCACCTTTGTTTTGGAAACTCGGGAAGAAAACAGGGAGATTAATAGACTGATTAATATTAGTCTCTGTGGCTACCTTAGGTAGAAAAGAAGGATTAGTCCTGAGGGCCACCCTATCTTTGTGAAAAATAAGGTATGGATACTTAACGCACAAAGCTTGCAACTCTGATACCCGCTTGGCTGAGGTAATAGCAACCAAGAAGGCCGTTTTCAAAGATAAGAATTTTAAAGGCACTGAGGCCGCCGGTTCGAAAGGTGGTCCTGTTAATGTTTGTAAGACCAAGGTAAGATCCCATGGAGGAATAGCCGGCTTAATGGGAGGCTTTAAGAGAAACACGCCTTTTAAGAAGGTTTTGCATATCTTTGCTGATGCCAAAGAATTTATGCCATCCCCCACATGATAATGAGAGATGGCTGCTAGTTGGACTTTAATGGTGGACACACTAGCTCCCTGCCTAAAAAGGAGGGATAGGAAGTCCAGGATAGTGGGAATAGGAACCGTAAAGGGATCTAAGTCCTTATTCTTTGCCCAGATGGAAAAGTGCTTCCATTTACTGTTGTAGAGCTTTCTGGTGGATGGCTTATGAGCTGCCACCAGAATGGCCTTAACCGGGGACAAGATACCGGGAGTCCTTGCCATTAACGGAACTGGATCAAACAGGCCGTGAGCTTGAGGTTGACCAGGTTCGGAGTGTGGCATCTAGTCGGATGTGAGATTAGGTCTGGTCTGGGATCCAGAATCCATGGGGGGGGCCACACTGTGAGACTGCAGAAAGAGGAACCAGACTTGTCGAGGCCAGAATGGGGCAACGAGAATCACTTTGCTCCCCAACCGACAGGCTTTCTGGAAGAATTTAGTCATCAGTGGAAGGAGAGGATACGCATAAAGGAGACCGGGCGGCCAAGCATGAACCAGAGCGTCCCTGGGCGATTCCCCTCTGGGGGGAACTATCACGAAGTAATCGCTGCATTTTGAGTTTAGGGGAGAGGCAAAAAGATCGCAGCGAGGTTGACCCCATTTGAGGAATATCTGCTTCGCGACAGAGGGATTCAGAGACCACTCGTAAGGGCTGAGAAACACCCGACTTAAGCTGTCTGCTAACATGTTGGACCGCCCCGGAATGTGCGTTGCTATCAGAAAGCGGTTGGTGGAAATAGCCCATTCCCACACTCTCATGGCTTCTCGACACAGGGGGTAAGACCTGGTCCCTTCCTGTTTGTTTATATACCAGACAACGGACATGTTGTCCGTCTGGATTGCAATAGTCCCCAGAGGTAGAAGGTGATGGAGAGCCTGCAACGCCAACAGCACTGCCCTCATCTCTAGGACGTTGATATGCAATGCAGTCTCTAGAGAAGTCCACGTGCCTTGGACGGACTTGCCTGCGCAATGCCCGCCCCACCCGAGGTAGGAAGCGTCCGTGGTCAACGTGACTTTGACTGGGGGAATCACAAAGGGTCTCCCTTCTTTGAGTTCTCGAGCCTGTAACCACCAAAGTAGGGAGCCCCTGCATGCCCTGCTCAGAGGGATCGGCATGTCCAAGGGATGGACCGATAGTGACCAATGGACCTGGAGAGTCCATTGTAACACTCGTATTCGCAGACGGGCATGGAGATAGAGGCCGATCGCTGCCGACATAGACCCTAACGCCCTCAGGACTAATTCTGCTGGAGGAGCGCGGCTCCGAAGAATGTCCAAGACTTGGCGAGACAAACTGTTCAGTATGACCGATGTCAGAACCACTCTGGAGATTCGAGTATCCAACCTGGCCCCTATGAATTCTAGGACTTGAGTGGGGCACAGGCAGGATTTCTTTAGATTCACTGAAATGCCCAAATGACCAAACAGAGATAGGGCGTAATCTCCCGCTGTAACCAGAAGATGCTTGTTGGGGGCGGTGAGGAGCCAGTCGTCCAGGTAAGGGAATACATGAATGCCGTGGAGTCTCAGGTGGGCTGCAACCACTGCCATGACTTTGGTAAACACTCTGGGGGGCTGAGGTTAGGCCAAATGGAAGAACCCTGAACTGATAATGACTGGCTCCTAGCCGGAAGCGGAGGAACCTCCTGGATAGTCTGTCCATTAGTATATGGTAGTACGCATCTTTGAGGTCCAACGAGCACATCCAGTCGTTCTCCTGCAGAAGGGGGAGAATAGATTGGAGGGTGACCATCCGGAACTTTTCCTTGGGTATGAACAGGTTCAGGGAGTTGAGGTCTAGGATGGGTCTGAGGTCCCCCGTTTTCTTTGGCACCAAGAAGAACCTGGAGTAATAACCCAATCCGGATTGATCTGGGGGGACGGGTTGGATGGCTCTTTTTCTTAGCAACTCTGAAATTTCTTGAGTTGCAGACTCCCTTTGATGGGGTGGAACATCGGGGAAATGTTTGGGTTTGGGAGGGGGGTTGGAGAATGGTATCGTGTAACCTCTGGATATTATCCGGAGCACCCATCGATCGTTTGTAATGGACTCCCAATTTGACAGGCGCTCCGATAATCGACCCCCGACTGCCTCCAGAGAGGGAAAGTCGGGCAAGCCCTCAGGGCTGTTGCGCGGGTCCCTACGAGAAAGGTTCTCTAGACCCAAAGTTACGCGGGCCCCTCTGCCTCTGGGCCGGCGTCCACCTTGTCCTCCTCTGCCTCTAGAGGACAAGTTGTCCGCAGCTGGACGGGAATGCTGAGATTTACGGAACCACAGCTTCTTTTGCCCCCTCCGATTCCTGGAGAAGGATCTTTGGGGGTTAGAGAAGCGGACTCAGACGGCCGACAGCGTCTTCCCATCTTTTTCGCTTTGGACAAGCGTGTCGCGAACTGATGAGCCAAATAAGGCTGCACCATCGTAAGGGGCGTTCGCGAAGGACGCCTTGAAGGGATCCGTGAAGTCGCAAAGGCGGAGCCAGCAGTGCCGTCGCAAGACAACTCCCGCTCCGCTAGCTCTAGCGGCTCCTTCCGTGGCATGGGAAAGAAGCCGCATAGATGTATTTGATATAGACTTTAGAGTGGCCATTCGAGTCTCAAAAACCTTTTTGTCTGGGACCGAGATGGACTCCGGAGGGGCTGCAGCGTATTCTCTAAGTCACACTGTAGCCTGATGGTGTGTGCCATGTAGTTCAGCGACCTTATGGCAAAGGTCGCTGAAGCAAACATCCACTTCCCAATACGGTCCAAAGCCCGGGACTCCTTGTCCGGCGGATGGACCGAAGAACTTTCTTGGGCAAGTTCTTTCTTAGTGGCCGCCGCCACCAACATAGCATCAACCGGCGCGCCTTTGGACCAAGAAGGCCTATCAGAAGGAGGGCTGAGGACCTTATCTGGGCGTCTAGGGATAAACTCCACGGTGTCGGGCTCCTTCCAAGCCCTGGTTGTAGTTAAGTCCACCAAGGGGTCGGCTGGGGGGGACACCCAGGAGGTAGATGGGCCTGCCTCAAAGGCCTCCAGAAATACGGACTCGTCCAGGGAGGGCTTTTGAGCAGACCACCGCCCTCTTATATGCAACATTTCCATGATGTCTTCAAATGAGACATCTTCAGGGGGTGACCTTGGGGAACCCTCCGTATCATCCAAATCCATATCCGTGGTAATGGACTCGGGGGAGTCCAGGTGCCTCCTTTTGCACTGGTGCTTCCGAGGCACCTTTTCGGCGGGGCTGTCCGAAGAGGGCTCGTCCACCGGGTGGTGTTCCTCCCTAGGAACTAACTGGAGGCTTTGGGCAGGCTGTCCAGATGGACGTATGATCGAAGACCGACCCTGATACAGTGGGGGCACGGGTGGATCCGAAGGCCCGGTCAGGGACCTGGATGACCTCGACAGTACCCTCTCCACCACCTCAAAAGCCGAGGGAGATTCACTGTCATCAGCCTGAGAAAGCAACCTCCTCGGCTCCGAGGATAGGATCGGGGTCGGAGCCGAAGAAATCGGACCCGAGGTAGTGGTGTGCTCTGCTCCAATCGGCGCCGAAGACAACCACCCCCTCGGATCCGATGCTCAACCCTCGGCCCCGAGAGCTTGGATCCGACAAGCTCGAAGGTATAGTCGGCATCGAAGACACTATCCCTGTCGGCGCCGACATATCCCCGGATCCGAAAGGGCCTGGATCCGACAACTCCGAGACCCGATAACGGGTCTGAGAAGGAGCGATCGGGGCAAAAATGGGGGCTGCACTCCCTCCCAAGGGGGGGGAAGGCAAGAGCATCCCCATCTGCATCTGGGTCTGTAAAAATCTTCACATCATCCGATCCATGTCCGCTTCGGAGATGCTTCTAGTAGACCGCGAGGAGGTAGTCGAGGCAGGCCGGGAGGGCCACCTCGAAGACCTCGAGGGAGACCTATCCTCCTCCTCCGGCTCCGGAGAAAAGGAAGGTGAACGGAGCCGTGAGGACAAGGATCCGGAGACCCTCTCAGGGGACTTCAAAATCTTTTCAGGCGGAGCCGAAGGATGAGACTCGGCCCGTCTCTTTGAAGTATAGCCCTCTCTCTGTTTTTTCTTCTCCTTGTGGTAAGAAGAACCAGACTCCACAGAGCTAGTACCCGATAAGGGAGGTTGAGTCCCGGGTACAGCTACGGGAGTAGCCGGCGCCGAAGCTACAGGAGTAGCTTGAACCAGGCTGGGAGAGGAAGAAGAAGCCGATTCCTGAGGGAGTTTTCCCGCCAGGATCAGCTTGTTCTTCCTGTCCCCAAGTGCCCGAGGGTTGAAGGCCGCACAAATTTGGCAGGCCTCCGACAAATGTGCTGCCCCCAGACATAAAACGCACTGAGTGTGGCCATCAGCTGGGGAAAGCTTATGGCCACACTCAGTACATTTTGAAAATATAGCCTTAGACTCAGCCATAAATTCTCTCACACACACACCCAAACACTAAGGGGGGGGGAGGGGGAGAGACAAATTTAAACTAAGGAAAAAAGTTTTTTTTTTTTTTTTTTTTTTTAAAGTGGGTTTGAAGGATTCGACAGTAAAACACACACACAATTTAAAACTAGAAATAGCTATAGAAAAAGGAACAATCTCACCAGGCCAGGAGCTCTTCACCAAGAAGCAACTGTCTTTAGCCGCGGCAAAAAACGATCTGAGGTAATGTGGTTGGTAGTAAGGGATTGGGTAGGGGGTAGGAGCTAGGAGCTCGGATCTTGTAGCTTGGAAAGCTGCCGGTTCGGATCCGAGGTCGGATCCGACTACCCACAGGTTGCAGATCAAATGAAGTAACTACTTCAGATGCCTTCTTCATCAGTTGGAAGGCTTGTCCACCCGAAGAGGAATACATCTCAAGGACAGGGGGCCACCCCCTCCCCTAACTGGCTCAGCCTGCTGACCCAGAGTCCCTGGATGGCTGTGGAGCAGCAAACTATGCGTGTCACAACTGACATCCTGGGTCGTAGCAAAACTTTCCTACCCCGAAGGCAACTGCGGTTCTTTAGTGAGATCCGCAGACGGGGAAGACTGTGCTATATCCATGGACTTCAAAGGCAACGAAGGAGGAGAATAAGAAGGGGTCTTTGGAGATGGGTGATCCCCTCCCAAGGAAGGATAGTTCCTGAGGGGTGGTATACCTCTGGCCAAGAGTACCTGGTCCACAAGACGCAACACATCATGTTCGGAAAGGCTTCTAGTGGACCTCACAGAGATTGAGGGAGAAATAGGCCTGTCCACAGAAGAGGCAGACTCGGTGCCTCTCTCATCTGACCGCACCGAGGACAACGGTGGTGGTAGAGACTGAACTACTGCTGTCTGCACCGAAGAGTTCATCGGTACCGAGGTCATGGTCTGCACAGACAGAGGGATCGGTGCCGAAGTGGTTGTCAGTGCCGTAGCTGGAACCGACAAAAGTGGAGTCAACAATAAAGGTGTCGGTTCTGAGGAAGATCTCAGAGCCAACAAGGTCAAGGTCTGCGCCGACTGAACGGTCGATGCCGATACACTGGTAATGGTCTGAACAGAGGAGCCCCTCGGTGCCGATATATAAAAGGCTGCAGGAGAAGACGGAGCCGAAATCAGTAATGGAGCCGAAGGTCTAGGCACCGAAAGCACTGGAGCAGACCGAGAGCTCCGGAGCTGAAACTTTAGCCTTTTTAGGTTTTGGTTGGCAGGAGTCCCCAGCCAGGGAGGAAGGCAAAGACTTAGCCTTAGTAGGAACATCCATCGTTTTCTTATGGGCTCTAGGAGGGATTGAGATCTCCGACCCAGAAATAGCATCTGAAAAGGGAGATTTTAGAAGTCCCTTCAGTATCAGCTTGTTCTTCCTTTCCAACAAGGTTCTATTAGAAAAGTTCTTACAAATAGTACAGGGTGGGTCAACAGACAAATGGGAATCTCCCAAACAATAAACACACAGAGTGTGCATCAGAAGTAGGCAGTTTTGTGTCCACAATCAGAACACCGCTTAAACCCTTGACTACCTTTCTTATCTGCCATGACAGAAATTTAATTAATAGAAAAGGTACCAACAATGGTACAAGAGAGTACCCGATGGTATGAGAGAAAAAGGGAAAAAGGATTACCAACGATGGTAGAGAGAGAATACCTTGCGGTAAAAGTCAAAGAAAAAGCAGAAAAACCTAAAGAAATTATGAACGATAGATACGATAGGGTAAGAGACAATAAAATATGAACTTTTCTGACAGAAAAGTAATCTGTAAAGCTATTAAACAACAAGTGACTATACTTAGCTCAAGAGAAGTAGCTTGACAAGACCGAATGGCAATGCGGCAAATGAAATCTGAGTTAACAGGGAGAGGGGGATTGTGGGTAAAAGTTTAGCTCGAGAGTTTGAAGCTGATGCGAGCTTGGAAAATGCCTGGCTCAGTTCCGAGCTCGGAACAGATATCCATGCATTAGGAATGAACGAGGATCAACAATATCAGATATGGTATTCTAATTTAAAAAAATAACACTTTGGGCTTCTAGTTTTCTTTCATTCTTCTAAGGTTTCAAAGCAACATTTTAATTAGTCCTGGTAATATGTTAAACTAATGCACTTTACTGTCCACTGGGAATGGAAAGTAGGTTCTTCTTCTTTTAAGATGCTTAATGTTTACACAATAAAACAAGTACAAGTTACCTTGGCATCTGTGGTTTGGCCACTGCTGCAGATGCTTAACTATCTCATCAACTCAGTGGAAAGGAATTAGAGACAGAATAATACACACACTGGTCAGTTAATTTTTTTTAACAACTTGGGGGATGAAGGCTCTAAATCTCTTAGGAGTCCACAAAAAGAAGCATCTCCAAGGTTTAACGTTCTACAAAACGCACAGCCTCTGGCAAAATGATAGACAATAAGGAATTCACACCTCCAAAGTCAGTATCCACACACAGAGGTAAGCGTAACCTAGTCTGAATATGTCATGAAGTCCAAACACAGAGGAATAAAATGGGATTGCTAAAATAAAGGTAAAACAAATAATCTCCAAGTAATATCAGTGATAAAGCCTCTAATATTAATCTGCATCAGCTTTCTATTTCACACAAACAATCTGAACTCCAATGACTTCTCTTTCTACTCACCTGTCTTTTCTCCAAATGGCAAAAAATGTTCCATTTTCTTTGTACAATACTTCTTCTGTTTTTTTCCCAACAGTTTAGGAGCCTTTTCAGAAACACTGTCACCTGCACCTCCAAAAGACAGATAGATGGATAATGAGATTCAGAACATATATGCCCTTTTCTACACCACGAGGCATCAAACAGCAAGAGAAAAGCACAGTTTTGCTACTATACTAATCATAAAGGAAAGTTATGTTCTTACCATAAAAACAGATATGACGGACTGTAGTTTATCTTCCTCTACTAGTATGACTCGAGACTGAAAGGACTCTGGCAGCTTGACACCTAAAAACTTCCCAAGCTTTAAACTCCACCCCTTTCCCTAAATTTTGTGTGAAGGATCTCTACCTAGATCTTGCTTAACCTGCGAGGAAGAAATGCCACAAATTTAGGGAAATTACAAGTTAATCCATGGAAAATAGCACCTTGGCAATTTCTCATGCTCACAAAGCATTTACTACCTTCAAAAGGATAATAACAGTTAGTCCTGGAATGATCTTATGGAAGCCAAGCCTCTCATCAAGGTTTACAATAATGTAAAGGAAGAGAGAATAGTATTATTCTTTGCATTTTAATTTATTTGCTTACTTAGTCTTTGCTGACTGGCTTAGTCCTTGTAGGCCAGCATCCTTTTCAGGGGAGACCCGATGTGGTATTCATACTAAGGGAAATTTCACCAAGACACCAAGGAACCCCCCCCTACTCAATGGAGCTGCCAGGTGGCACCAGATGGCTGCCACCACATTTCCGGAAATCTAAGATGAAAGAGTGAGGTCAACAGTGAAAAAGAAGCAGAAGCAAAGTTTTTGATAGGATACAAATTGAGGAAATGGGTGTTAAGGAGCTTAAAGTCAGCGGCTTGGAAATGTCAATGTTAGTGAAGTTGATTAAACAGGAAGAACCGAAAGATGTTAATGAAGCAAAATGGAGTGATACTGTACAGTTCATTTTACAGGAAGATGCAACAGAAGAGTAAGAGACTGAAGCAGCAGTTGAAGTAGATAACTCGGAAATATTCCTGACAAGTAGAATAGCTGTTTTTTATGTTCTCTACAACAAGGTAAATTCCAGAAAGAAAAGAGAAGGGCATATATGGAAGGAGCAAGGCAAGGAAAACAAGTAAAAATTACAGAGGAGATGGCAAAAGTTTGCAGAGATTCAGCGGCCAAAGCAAAGCCGCCTGGTGGTAAGAATAAAAAGCAAAAATATAGACACTGATAACAGATATGGCATTATCAGCTGAATTATATTACATACTCTGGAACAAACTACCTATCTATATAAAACAAAGCTCCTCATTAGCACGCTAAGAAAAATCTTGATGACTGGATGGGAGATAGGAAATTCACCCCGAGGATCACTTCTGTGGCTCTGCTTGACAGGGGCACAGGAAAACCATTTTCTTGGGTGGCAAAAGCCAGGGTACCGTTTGGCTAGGCTTAGATAGGCCCTAGGGCCAATAGCCTAGTACCTACCTATGAACCTTTAGAGCTGCATATTATAGATATAATAGCATTAATCCATTTGGGAGGAGAATATTTCTGTGAAATTTTATTTGAAAGTTATGCTTTATCGGGTAGGAAATAAAAGAGTACTACAGTGCCATGGAAAGACACTTTACTGTGCACTTTCAAACTATAATTAAAAAGAAAAATCACGGTTCAATTTAGAACTTTGGACAGAGAAGAAAATGAGTGAAATACTTTTTTTCCTATCAAGATGTAATAAAGTACATGACAATAAAAATGTACATGATGAAAGAAATGTGTGAATTGGGGGATGGGCACGTGTGTATAGGATCCGTACAGATCCCCGAACGGCAACACCACCAAAACAGATTCGGCCGAGCATACTATACGCTAAAGTGCTTTTCACCGAAGAAGCACTTTCACATAAGTATGCCTGTTGCGGAGGTCGTACTATGGTGTGGATAAGGGGAAATTCCCTTTTCCCCACTGTAGTGCAACCTCGGAGTGAGAATATTAAAGTACGGGGGTGGGGGGTGCAGGGGGGCTTGCCCCCCTACACAAACGTAAATTAAATTTTTTTTTATAACACATTTTAGCGAAAGTGCTTTTTCGGTGAAAGTGCTTTTGTTAAAGTGTGTTCAGTGATTGTGGATTTAGACTATTGAACTTTCATTCAATAGTCCTAGATCCGTGTGTGTGTACATTCCCTGCTGCCTGCCTCTTCTCCATAAAACCTCCAACATTTGTTATCTACCTGTCTTTAAACAAAGAAACATCATAATTGCAACTTATGACACAGGCAATCATATATTTATATACATGAAAACAAAGCATAGTAACATAGTTGCAGACATTTTACATCACAAACCATATTAACAATTTGCAAACGTTATACATCACTTATAATCTACACAATCATTGTCAGTCACATTACATAGCTCATTCAAATCATGCCATATTTTAAACCTCATTCCTCCCCGTATTGTTCCCACAATTCCCATATTTTCCTATGTAACTTGCTCCTACCCCTTTCTAATGATCCCAATTCCAGTTGTTTTATCTCTGTTACTATATTTACTACTTCTAGTACAGTTGGTTTAGAGTTAAATTTCCATGTTTAGTAATTTTAATAAACATCCATGCTATAGCCAAGAAAGACATTCAAATTCTGGTTACAAAAAACTGCAAAGAGATGGTCCGAATGCAAGTTGTCTAAGTGTTCACAAATAACACTTGCACTTCAACACACAGTCCCCTTTTTTTAAAACATAAGTATGGCAAAAAAAAAAACAAAAAAACAGCACCAAACAATACTCTCTGACAGAAAAAAACAACAGGCAAGTTGTCTTAAAGTGTACACAAGCACTACAAAAAATAGTATATTTTGTCTCTATTTAAAACACTTCCACATGCTTAAATTCACACAAAGACTTTAGATGTTCACAAGTACATTTTCACCATAAAAATAGCCCACAAATAAAAAAATAAGCCCACAGCTAAAAACAGTGGTCCCTTAGAAGAAACTTCTGATATTGAACAAAAAAATAATATATTTCTTAAAAGGGAAATATCACTTAGTCACCAAATAAAAATATAAATATTTTCTTAAAAGGACAATTTTGTGTGAAAGGGTTCCCCCAAGGGAAATTATCTGCCATTCTTACGAAACCTCAGAGCTGCTTCCTCTCAAGGTAGTAAAGTACTAAATAAGAAGTTATGTACTCACCCATAACGTTCCATCTGAGTAGGTGGCTTAATTTGTCTGCAACCTGTGGGTCTTGGATCCGATATCTGATCCGAGCAGGCAACTATTTATACAGCTATGGATCAGAGCTCCTAGCTCCTCCCCTCACCCATAATCCCCTGCCAACCCCAAATGACCTCAGATCAAGTTTGCCCTCCTACATATACCTGGAAAGGTATCCCAACAGGAAAAGGCAAGATAATACAACAAAACTAACTCTTCTGAAGGCCAGGGGGAAGGAGGGGGGGATGGTTGCAGACAAATGAAGCCACCTACTCAGACGGAACGTTATGGTGAGTACATAACTTCTTAATCTGGAGTAGGGACTTCATTTGTCAGCAACCTGTGGGACAGAGTCCCCAGCTACCTGAATCTTGGGCGGCCATCATGGAAGGATGTTCCGGAGCACTGCGGAGTCAAAGGATGCTCTCCCTCTGGAAATGATGTCCAGTTTGTAGTGGTTGATAAAGGTATGAAATGAGGCCCAAGTGGCTGCCGAGCAAATATCATCCAAGGGAACTCTAGATCTAAAGGCAGCAGAAGTAGATATGGAGCGAGTGGAATGTGCACGGACTCCTTGAGGTGCGGGCCTCCCAGAAGCTTCATAAGCCAGAAGAATACATTGGGAAATCCAGTGTGATAAGGTGACCTTCGAAACGGCTTTACCCAAACTGAATTTGGCAAAGGAAATGAACAGCTGATCGGATTGTCTGTGACCTGCAGTCCCTATGAATATAGAAACGCAGCTGCCTGTGCACATCTAAAGAATGCAGCTTGTACTCTCCTTTATTTTGATAATTAGGGAAGAAAACTGGTAGGTTAATGGACTGATTGATATTGGTTTCTGAGGCCACCTTGGGTAGGAAGGAGGGATTGGTCCTGAGGTACACTCTATCTTGATGAAAAACCAAGTATGGGGGGTTTACGGAGAGAGCTTGAAGTTCCGAAACTCTTTTCGCTGAAGTGATGGCTACCAGGAATGCTGTTTTCCAAGACAGGTATTTAAGGTCGGCCGAGGCAGCTGGTTCAAAGGGAGAAGCAGTCAAGGCTTGAAGAACTAGTGATAGATCCCAAGGGGGTACGGCTTCTTTGATAGGGGGCCTGAGCAGAAAAGTACCCTTGAGGAAGGTTTTACATAGTTTAGCTGACATCAAAGGACCTGTCATGTCCTACATGGTAATGGGAGATGGCTGCCAATTGTACCTTGACTGTCAAACAGCTAGCCCCTTGCTGAAAAAGTCCGGTGAGGAAGTCCAACACGGACGTTAACGAAGCAGTGAAGGGGTCCAAATTATGATGCTCCGCCCAGATGAAAAAGCGCCTCCATTTACTGCGGTAAACTTTCCTGGTGGAAGGTTTATGCGCTGCCACCAAGATGGCTTTGACTGGTGAAGAGATGCCGGGAGTCCTGATTAAGAGTGGAACTGGAGCAGCCAAGCTGTCAACTTCAGGTTGTCCAGATTCGGGGTCGGTAAGCCCGACGGATGGGATATTAGATCCGGGCTGGGATCCAGAATCCAGGGAGGATTCACCAAGTGAGACCACAGGTAAGGAAACCAAGTTTGCCGAGGCCAGAATGGGGCAATGAGGATTATTCTGCTCCCCAACCAAGAGGCTTTCTGTAAGAGCTTTAGCATTAAGGGTAGAGGAGGATAGGCATAAAGTAGACAGGGCGGCCAAGCATGCACTAGAGTGTCTCTCGGGGCTTCCCCTGGTGGGGGAATCAGAGCAAAGAAGCTGTCGCATTTCGTATTTGAGGGAGAGGCAAAGAGATCGCAGCAGGGTTGCCCCCATTTTGCAAATATCCGCTTCGCTACTCAGGAGTTGAGAGACCACTCGTAAGGGGAAAGAATAGTGCGGCTGAGTTTGTCCGCCAGAATGTTGGCCCGTCCCGGAATGTGCGTTGCGATCAGAAAGCGGTTGGTGGAGATCGCCCATTCCCACACCCTCATGGCCTCTTGGCAGAGCGGGTAAGACCTGGTCCCCCCCTATTTGTTGATGTACCAAACAACTGACATGTTGTCCGGCTGTATTGAAATAGTTCCTACGGGAAGAAGGTTCTGAAGTGCTTACAACGCTAACAGTACCACCCTCATCTCCAGAACATTGATATGCAGGGAGGTCTCTGTGTCGTTCCACGTGCCTTGGACTGTTCTGCCTGAGCAATGCCCCCCCCCCACCTGAGGCGAGAAGCGTCCGTGGTCACCGTGATGAGAGGAGGTGGAGTGCAGAAGGGTCGGCCTGTATGGAGGTCTGGGGACTGGAGCCACCATAACAGGGCCCTCCTGCAAGCCTTGCTGATAGAGATAAGGTGATTGAGAGGAAGAAGCCGAAAGGACCATTGTACTTGGAGGGTCCACTGTAGTACCCTCATATTTAGATGAGCGCATGGAAGAAGCGTTATTGCCGCTGCCATGGAGCCCAGTGCCCTCAGGACCAATTCCGCCGGTGGAGCTTCTGATTGGAGGATGGCCTGCACATGAAGTCTCAGATTCTGTAGTTGTTCCGAAGTGAGGTAGGTTCGCAGACTCCTCGTATCCAATCTGGCCCCTATGAACTCTATCACTTGTGTCGGAGCAAGGGAGGATTTGTCCATATTGATCGTGATGCCTAACTAGGGGGCTAGGCGGAGAAACAAGTCTCTGGCTGAGGAGAGTAGATGCCTTGTTGGGGCAGTCAGAAGCCAGTCGTCCAGGTACGGGAAGACCTGCATTCCCTGGAGTCTCAGGTGGGCCGCTATCACTGCTAAAACTTTGGTGAACACCCTGGGGGCTGTGGTGAGGCCAAAGGGAAGGACCCTGAACTGATAGTGGCTGGCTCCCAGCCGGAAGAGGAGAAACCTCCTGGATCGTCTGTCCATTAAAATGTGGTAGTACGCATCCTTGAGGTCTATTGAGCACATCCAGTCGTTCTCCCGCAAGAGGGGGAGAATGGATTGAAGAGTGACCATTCAGAATTTCTCCTTGGTTACCAACAGGTTCAAGAGGGAAAGGTCTAGAATTGGTCTCAAGTCCCCCGTCTTTTTTGGCACCAGAAAGAAACTGGAGTAAAACCCTAATCCGAGCTGATCTGGGGGAACGGGTTGGATGGCTCTTTTTTCTAGCAGCTGCTGGATTTCTGCGGCTGCAGCCTCCCTCTGACCGGGTGGTACATCGGGGAGGTTCCTGAATCTGGGGACATGTTGCATTGGGATTTTGTAACCTCTGGATATAATCCGAAGCACCCAGTGGTCTAACGTGATGGACTCCCATACCACCAGATGCCTCAAGAAGCGCCCCCCCGACTGCCTCCAGAGTGGAGAAGTCTGGCAACCCTTCAGGGCTGTTGCATAGGCCGATCAGATTCTCTGGACCCAAAGTTTCTCAGGGCCCCTCTGCCTCTAGGGCGGCGTTCTCCCTGTCCTCCTCTGCCACGGAAGGACTGGTTGTCCGGAGCAGGTTGGGAATGTTGCGATTTCGGGAACCACATCTTCTTCTGTCCCTTTTGGTTCTTGGAGAAGGACCTCTGGGGAGCAGAGAAGCGGACTCCGACGGCAGACAACGTCCTTCTCGCTCTGGACAAGTGTCTCGCGAACGTTCTTGCCATACAAGGCAGAACCATCAAAGGGAGCATTAGCAAAGGACGCCTTAAAGGGCTCCGCGAAGTCACAATGTCGTAGCCAGGCCTGGCATCTCATAACTAGGCCCGCTCCGCTAGCTCTAGCGGCTCCCTCAGTGGCGTGGGACAACAGCCGCATAGAGGTAGTGGAAATAGATCATAGAGTGGCCTTACGAGTGGAGTACAACTGCTTGTTCTCCGCCGACATGGACTCCGGGGGGGAATCAGCGTATTCTTTAATAAGATCTCGCTGCATCCTGATGACATGTGCCATGTAGTTCAGGGACCTTACTGAGAAGATCGCTGAACTAAATACCCGCTTCCCAAGGCGATCCATCGAGCGGGACTCCTTGCTCGGTGGATGGACCGAGGGGCTCTCCTGAGCTAGTTCCCTCTTAGTGGCTGCCGCCATCAACATGGCATCTACGGGGGGAACCTTGCTCCAGTGGGACCGGTCTGCGGGGAGGGGGCTCAAAATCCTATCCGGGCGTTTAGGGACTGGCTCCACAGTGTCCGGCTCCTTCCACACCCTGGTGGTAACAAGGTCCACCAGGGGGTCAGCCGGAGGGGACACCCAAGAGGTAGACGGGCCTGCTTCGAATGCCTCCAGAAACACGGACTCGTTGGAGGAAGCCTTGGGGGCAGACCACCCCACCCTGATCCAGAGCATTTCCATG
Organism: Protopterus annectens; assembly: GCF_019279795.1. Taxonomy (NCBI): domain Eukaryota; kingdom Metazoa; phylum Chordata; order Ceratodontiformes; family Protopteridae; genus Protopterus; species Protopterus annectens. The sequence continues at coordinate 673,084,338 of NC_056736.1, forward strand.
ATGTCTACAAAGGAGACAACCTCAGGGGGTGACCCTGGGGAGCCTTCCCATTCATCCAAGTCCGTGTCCTCTGTTAAGGACTCGGGGGAGTCCACGTGCCTCCTCTTACACTTATGCTTGTGAGGCACTTCCTCGGGGGGGGGGGGGGCTGTCAGAGGAGGTCTCACCAGCAATGTCCTGTTTCAAAGGAACAACCTGGGACATCAAAGCAGGCTGTCCCTGTGGCCGGGAGATGGAAGCCTGACCCAGCAGAGAGGGAGTGCAGGGTGGAGCCGAGACAAAGGCCGGAGGTCTGGATGCTCTCGACAAAGCCCTCTCCACTACATCGAGGGCCGAGGGGAGCCGCTCTCCCTGGGCTCCAAGAGCCGACTCCCACTGGGATCCGATGAAGGGATCGGAACCGGCGCCGACACCGTCGGATCCGAGGAACCAGTGTGCTCCGACCTGGATGGAGCAGAAGGCACAGTGAATCCCTCGGATCCGAAGCTCGGGCCACGGCTCTTAGAGGTCGGATCTGACGATGGAACCGACAGACTTGAGGGCAGGGTCGGATCCGAAGTACCCAGTACTGTCGGCGCCGAACCACCCCCGGCTCCAAGCGCTCCGAACCCGGGAAGCGGGTCGGAGAAGGAGCTATCGGAGCATAAAAGGGGGTCGAGGCAGGAGCACTCCCATCTGCAGCTGGGCCGGGATGAACCTTCTCATCATCTGGTCCAAGTCTGCATCAGACAGGCTGTAGACAGATCTCGACGAGGCCACCGAGGCATGATGACCTCGACGGAGATCGGGTCTCCTCCTCCTTGGGTCCCGGGGAGAAGCAAGGTGATCGAAGCCGAGGAGGAGGAGACCTGGAAGCCGTGGAGGGAGAAGCCCGCTTAGCTGGGGGGCCGAAGTGGAGGCCTCGGCCTGCCGCTTGTGGTGCTTCTCCCTCCGTTTCTCCCTCCTGGCTTCCCTGTCCTCCAGCGCCTTAGTGGGAGTTTGAATCCCGGCCGGGGGAAGGGGGGTAGGAGTGGCCACCACCACAGGCTGAAGAGGTGCCACAGGAGTAGAGGAGGCCGTAGCCGAATCCGGGGGCAAAAGTCCCACCAGGACCAACTTCGACCTCCGCTCCTTCAGTGCCCTGAGGTTGAACGCTGCACAAATGGTACATCCCGAGGACAGTTGTTCAACCCCAAGGCACCGAACACACAAAGTGTGGCCATCTGCCGGAGAGAGCTTATGGCCACACTCTGTGCACTTAGAAAAAATAGGTTTTGGGGCCTCTGCCATACCCAAAACTAAATAAAAGCTACACAAACACACTAGGCCCCAAACGCAAGCACACACAAGCACACTAACGACCAGCGAGGGGAGGGAGGGTAAACACTAAAAATTTAAAAATTAACTGACTAAAGGGAAACCTAACACACACACACTGATTAAACTACTGAAAAAGTAGGCATTAGACCAAAGAGTCACTTATCTCAAAAAATTGCCAGGAGCTCGAAATCCAGCTGACACACTCAAGAGCGGCAAACTAGATCTGGGGTCATTTGGGGTTGGCAGGGGATTATGGGTGAGGGGAGGAGCTAGGATCCATAGCTGAATAAATAATTGCCGGCTCGGATCCGATATCGGATCCAAGACCCACAGGTTGCTGACAAATGAAGTCCCTACTCCAGATGATTTCTTCACCTTGATTGCTGATTTCTCTCTTCTGGGCTATCAAATCAGCTGCTGTCAGAGGAAGTGTGGGAGGGAGCCAGAGTTTGGTGAAGCTGGACGGTGGTTACATTCCAAGCTGGATACAACACAGACACAAGGCTACTGCTGCAGCAAGAATGATGAACATATATCAGTGGGAAGGTTGGAAAAGCATACACAAAAAATTTGCACAAGGGAATAAGAAGGCATTTACTTTTCAAATCTGTTTGCCAAGAATCCTGGAGAAGAACCTATTTAGTTGTCTGTTCTGATGAGCAGGCAAACAAATCTACTTGAGGTGTTTCCTCTATAGCTGGAACAATTCCTTGAAGACCCTACGGTGAAGTTTTCATTCATGAGAGTCTGTCCTGATCGCGCTTAGCATATATACAATCAGGTTTTGTCCTGATGGAATGAATGAAGTCTGAAGAGTCTAACGGAGCTGACCCCTCAGGCTAACACAGCAAGTCTGTAAAGAAGGCAAGATCTGGTACCTCGTTTCTCTACCACGTTACTGTGGTGTTGTCTGTGTAAACAGACATCATAGAGACAAGAAATGATTTAAGACAAAGTGTTCACCACTATAACCATCTCTCTGACATTTGTGTCTGTCTGTTGTGGGGTGTTCCATAGATAATGCAATTTCACACTTCTGGAAAAGGCTTCTCATGTTAGGTCTGATACACTTGTAGTAACGGACTAGAGAGGGGTTGGAAGGAAGAAATGGACAAATGTCTATCCACCAGAGAACTTTCTCTTGCAAACACCAAAACAGAGATCTGAAAGAATAAAAGAAGGTGCTAAGACCAGAATGAAAAGATTTCTGCAAACTGACTTGACAAGACAGAGTATTCTAAACAGTTGCTAAAAAAATTTGACAAGTGGGAAAAAAAGTGTGCAAATTTAAGACCCAAATATGGAAAGATCTGAAATACTTGCAGTCTCCAGTAAGCAATTATGTGAGCCAGACTGTAAATGCCACTAGTACGATGGAAAGTCCAAACAAGAACACAGAGAAAGTATAGTTGTGTGAGATTTTACTATAACAGTAGAGGTCTAACATCTCACTACTGCAGTATTCCTTACTCTCAGGACAGCCTACCGAGGATAGCATAACGTCCAGACAGCATACCAAAGCCTTTACACTTTTCCAAGCATTGTACATCAGACATTTGTCCTATGTGTAAGGCATAAGATACAAATGTGATGTACCAACACCTAATCCTGAGAACTGAAGTGCCACAGAGAACCACAGTAACACTAGATATGACAAGAACATGAACATTCAGGAAGGGAATAAGGAGGAGAAAAGGATGGAAGAAAAAAGAAAGGCCTCACATGGCTACAATGGCCAATGGAACAGCCAAAGCAGCAGTCCGGTCACAAGAAGGGCAACAGAAAGTAATTGGGGGCAGGTACAGAATACTGCATCAGCAAGAAGTAAGACACGTTATGTTATGGCAAGATCTTACATAACTGTACTATGTCCCTCCTAGGTTCATAAGTTCATAGGTGTTTACCAGGCTAAAGACCACAAACCGTTTTTAAGCTTAGCCATGAATACCAAATCTCTGAAAATTTCTGATACCCTTGGATAAGTGTAAGCAGAGGCTTGGGAGATTAAATACTTAAAAATAGGGGCCTGGTAGATGAAACATTTACAGGCTGCTTGTGTCAGTTAGAGACAGAGGTGCCAAATAAGGAATTAATTTCCTAATCCCGATCCAACTGTCCAAATCACACTTAAATTGGGTTAGAGAGGAATTCTGCTTCACATGGATGAGCAGCCTGTTCCAGAGAAAGGCTAGTCCTGGGATACAAACCTGTCTCCAGCCAGTCCTATTTACATCACAGGCAAGGTTTAACTCTTTAGAACGTGTAATTTTTTTAAAACACCTTTAATGAATCATCACCCGTGACCTAGGCAAATTTGCATTTATACAAAAGTAATCAAATTGTATTAAATTAACAAACATACTTCACATACATTACTATACATCATATAATCTAAGCAACATTACATAAATTAAAATAAATGCTCCCTCCAAAACTAAGAGAATCAAAAGCAACATGATCCCCTGGGTTAACCAAACAAACCACAGCTATTATGCGTCTCCAAAACAAAGCCTGGAAACATTACCAGAAAAATAAAACTCCCTCCTCCCTGAATGAATATAAACTATTTAGCAACAAAGATAAAACACTTATTGCATCCGACCGTAAATCCTACTTCACCATACTCCAAAATAACCACAAAACAAACCCTAAAAAATTCTGAAATGGTATCACCTCCCTCCTCAATCCCGGCAAAAAAGACAACTCCTGCCCTGATCCAAATTGCTTCTGACCTGGCCTTAGCCACCCAATTTAATTCATTCTTCATTGATTCCATACCCAAACTAACAACTTCCTTCCCAATCCACACTTCATCCTCATCTCCTTCCTCTCCCATCTCTTCTGCCCACAATCCTATCATCTCCCAACCCCTTCCCTTCACTATCAAACCTATCCCTACATCTATCAAAAAAAAAAAAAACAAAACAAAACAAAAAAAAACTTCTTCTGAACTTGAAACCATGCTCCAATGCCCTTGACAACCTCCCTTCCTACTATCTAAAAATAACTGCTGAAGCCATCACTTACCCTATCTCCATTCTAATAAACTGAAGCCATCACTTACCCTATCTCCATTCTAATAAATTGGTCAATCCAAGAAGGCTATGTACCCCAACTTTGGAAGAAAGCCTTTATTATTCCTCTTAATAAAGGGGGCAACAATAACATTATGTCCAATTTTCGACCCATCGCAATCTTATCCCCTATCTCAAAAATTCTTGAAAAATGCATTTACGTACAACTCTTACCCTACCTCACAGATAACCACCTGCTTACCCCCACACAACATGAATTTAGACCTGGCCATAGCACAACTGCTGCTCTCCTCTCCTTCCTTCAAAACAGTCAACAAAGCATGTGAATCCGGCTGCCTATTGTCTACCCTTCTTCTCGACTTATCAGAGGCTTTTAAAACCATCTCTCATAACCTTCTTCTATCTAAACTCTCTTATCTTACTCTATCCTTGTCATCCATCAACTGGTTCACTAGTTACCTCTCCAATAGGCAACAAGCAGTCAAATGGAAAAAAGCCACTTCCTCCTTCTTTAATACCCCTACAGGTACACTCCAGGGTTCCATATTAGATCCACTGCTATTCAATATTTTCATAAATGACTTTCACCACAATATCCCAAATGCTAAGCTTATCCAATATGCAGATGATTCTACAATCATCTGTTCTGCCACCTCTATCTTCACACACTTAAATTTACCCAAGAGGTCTTCACTTCTACTGAACACTGGATGTTAGCTAAACACCTGGCACTAAACGCTTCAAAAACTAAACTTATGGTATTTACTCCTAGAAACACCACCACAGACAAAAACTCATTCTCCATTGTTAGTAAAAGTAATTCTCTCTCTCGAGGTAGTATCCCATGCCAAACTTCTAGGTGTCCTCATTGACAAGCAGTTCAAGTTTGATACCCATCTTCAAACAATCAAGAAAATCTACCAGAAACTTGGTATGCTCTACCGCCACAATCGCTTCCTCACTCCCCCTACAAAGCATAGTCTGTCTACCACTTAAGTCATTCCTTCCCTCCTCTATGGTGCCCCACTTCTTACTAACCTACAGTTTTCTCTACAGACAAAACTTTCTTCCTGCTACAACAAAACTGCCAAGTTTGCTACAGGCTACAAATCCTCCACCCACCAATGTAACGCCCTCCTCAAACTAAACTGGCTAGAACTCCCCAATCAACTTTCCTACATTCAACTCACCCATGCCCACAAACCTATCTTCAACCCCTCTCTCTGCCCCTCCCCTGCCTCCTCTCTCAAAATGCATCTACTTGATAGACTTCTAAGATCCAACAACCAGAACCTGAACTCCACAAGCCCGCCCGTCCACCAGGTAAAAATTTACTATCATTCTCGCTAGCACACCTTTGGAACTCACAGCCACCTCATATTCGTACCACCTTACCTTTAAAGACCTTGCTTCACTCTCATCTCATATCCCTCTGGCAATCTACTTGCTTTCACCCGACTTAACTCCCTCAGCATTGCACCCTGTTCTCTCTCTCTCCCCTCCCTCTCTTCTTAAACCTTACACCAAGTTAATATCCCTCCTAATGCACCTTTCGCTCCACCTCCTAACTTTTTGCTCTACTTCTTCCTGTTATTCCCTTTTTTTTCCTTTTTCTTACTTCTACTCTAAACTCTTCCTCTCCCTCTTACCCAGCTATAACTCTTATACGATTCACTGTGAATCGCCGCCGCTGTCCCTACTGTTATATCTTCATTGTATGAACAACTATATTTGTAAATATTTGCTAATGTTTTTCTTAATATATTTTTTGAATTTCTACTGTACATTGTAATTTTTAGTACAATGTTCTTCAACTATATTACTAGATTATGCAATTGCATATGATTTGTTTGCACTGTATAATGTCTTTATAGATCTCTTCTCCCCAGGACTCCATTGAAAAATGGGCTCTCCTTGGCCCAATGGACTATCCCAGTAAACAAACTGTAAAATAAAATAAATAAATGCAATTATTAAATTCCTGTCCCTTTTTTTAAACAAGAAATATCTTTAGTAAACCATCATTTACGACTTAAGCAATCATACATTTATATGAATGAAAACAAACCATGCCGACAAAATCCTAGTTGCAAACATTTTACATAAACCATACTGACACACACTCCCAGTTGCAAACATTATACATCACTTATAATCTACCCAGTTATTTTCAGTCAAACATTACATGGATCATTTAAGTCCTGCCTTCTTTTTAAACCTAATTATGTCTTTTTTAATGGCAGCGTCTGTTCTAGATTTTACTAAAAACTCTACCAGTGCCGGTATTTCATTTAGGACCCACCTATTTCATTCTTTTTGCCTGTACTCTGATATGAATCCTTGAAAGGGAAGGCAATCTCTAAACAGCAGTTCAAATGCATTCTTGGTCTCTTCCCTTCTATTACCTTTCCCTCTCTAGTTATTTGCTCCTAATAGCTTGGTTCTTTTGGCAGTTTTCTCCAATAAATTCCAGCCCGCTCTTGCCTATTGTCTACATCCCTAATTGCAGTCATCCCAACTGGCATAATCTCCTTTCTCCATTCCCATGTTGGCTTAGTTCATAGAATACTTTGTTACTTTATGGATATAATATGCTGCACAATTATTGATATTCTCCTTAAAGTAGAATGGGCAATTCTGGCACCGTTTGTTCTGTGGCTATGCAGAAGTTCCATCAGAGTGAGGTCTGACAATGCCTTGTATGTCAGGCATAAATCTCTCCTCAACAACATGTAAGAGACAGAATACAAGAATGGGCCTTGAGGCAGTCTTCAAAGGGCATTCACTGTAGCAGTATTCTTTACTCTTGGGAGAGTGCAAAAGCTACCGGTAAGCATGTGTGGAGGAAGGCAGAGAAGAACCCTACACAAACCCATTCACAATGGCCCTGGCAAATCCTACCCTGGCTGTGGAAATGGCATCCAACTTGCAATATTTGATGAAAGTGTGAACAGAGGACCAAGTAGCAGATTCCAGGATGGATCTAGTATTCAGACCCTTGAGGAAAAGCACCAGAAGAGGCCGCTGCCCTGATAGATGAGCAGGAACAAAAGAGGCCAGCTGTTTACCATGAAAAGAATAGCAAAAACAAATTGCTTTAGAAATCCAGGAGGACGTAGTTTGCTTAAACACTGCCAAACTCAAACTCTTGGCAAGGAACGAATTGAAAACATGCTCAGATTTCCTGTTGTGTGTTCTCTTATTAAAGAAATACCCACGTTCTCAACGTAAATCCAAGTTGTGAAGTACCTACTCACTACAAGTCAGTGGAAAAGAAAAAAAGAAAGGAGGTGACTGGACTAATTCAAGGACAAAGCATTAACTTTATACATAAAACAAGGACTGGTACGAAGAGACACCCTGTTCTCCTGAAAAAAACAAAAAAAAAAGGAGGAACTGCCTTGAGTACTTGAAGCTCGGAGACTCTCATGGCAGAAGTAGCAGCCACCAACAATACAGTCTTCCAAGTACAATGCTGCAAGGCAGAAGAAAAGGCAGGATCAAAAGAAGGCCAAGTCAATTTTTCAAAGGAGGACTAGTTTTCCTCGGCGGGATGATATGAAGGATGCCTTTTAGAAATTGCTTGGCTTCAAAACCAGAAGACATAGGAGGATACAGAGGCAGAAATTAGAAGTTATGTTAGTTGTCTTCTCTCGCCATCTTTCTTGCTGGATGGGTTCGGAGCCGATCCTCTGCTCCGACTCGGCACTTGCTAAGCTCGAGAGCTAATTTTACCAGCTCAAGGCAACCCTATATCCCATGATGCAAGGCAGAGATTACTCAGATCTCGTTTGGTAGCTAAAGAAATAGCAGTATTTTCTTCCAACTTAGGAGGAAGAAATAAAAAATACTAAATAAGATCATAACCCTCTAGAAAGGATCCACATAATCTAGTAACACTAGGAGTTGAACAGCAAGAAAAAGGTAATAACCCCTTAATAGAAGATGTATAATCTTCTCGGTCTGACCAGGCTAGGGGGAAGGAGGGTGGGACGCAAGAAAGAAGGCGAGAGAAGACAACTAACATGGAACGTTATGGTAGGTACATAATTTCTAAATGTTAAGTTGTCAATCTCGCCTTCATTCTTGCTGGATGGGACCGCGTCCCTAGCACCTCTATCCTGGGTGGCTCAATGGAACAGACTCTTGAGAACGGTGGAACCAAAATTTGCTCTGTCTCTGGAGACCAAATCTAATTTGTAATGCGAGACAAAGGTATGAGGAGAGGCCCATGTGGCTGCTGCACAAATAGTGTCTATTGGAAGTCTATCTTGAAAAGCTGTAGATGTAGCTAGAGCTCTGGTAGAATGGGCTTTTGGGTTAGAAACCAACTCTTTGCCTCTGAGCTGATAAATGTAAGTGATTACGGAAGACAGCCACCTAGATAAAGTTACGTTAGAAACTGGAAGGCCTTTCCTTTTCTCTGAATAGGATAGAAAAAGTTGATCAGATTTCCTAAAATTTTTTGTCTTACCCAGATAATATCTCAGCTGACGGTGAACATCGAGATAATGTAACTTTTGTTCAGCTCTATCAGAATAATTTGGGAAAAATACTGGAAGATCAATGGACTGATTTAGGTTAGTCTGAGATGCCACCTTTGGTAAGAAAGATTGATTAGTTCTTAGGGATACCCTATCTTTGTGGAATATTAGATAGGGAGGGCGAACACAGAGAGCATGAAGCTCAGATACTCTCCTGGCAGATGTAATGGCAACTAGAAAAAGTGTCTTCCAAGAAAGCAATTTCAAGGAACAGGCAGCTGCAGGTTCGAACGGGGGAAGAATCAAGGATGTTAAAACTAAATTTAGATCCCACTGTGGCGGGGGGTCTCTAATAGGAGGTTTCAATAAAAAGATACCTCGAAGGAATGCCTTGCAAAGTTTATGTGACATAATGTTGTGGTTCAAAAAGCCTATATGAAAATTTGAAATGGCTGCCAGTTGAACTTTCACTGTGGAAGAAGAGGATCCTGAATTAAAAATGTCAGCTAGGAAGTCCAACACCGAATGAATTGGAGCAGTATAGGGGTCTATGTTCCTAGCTTTTGCCCAGAAAGAGAAGCGTCGCCATTTACTAGTGTAGATCTTTCTGGTAGAAGATTTTAGGGAAGCTACTATATCCCGTACAGGATTAGAAATCATAGGAAGCCTGGCAAAGGATGGAAGTGGAGCAACCAAGCAGTGAGGTTGAGAGAAGGTATGGATTGGTGCAGTTGACCCGACTGGTGGGTCAGATCTGGAACCGGGTCCAGATGCCATGGCTGTACCAAGAGGTAATGATGTAGGAACGGAAACCAAATCTGTCGAGGCCAATAAGGGGCAATGAGAATCAACTTGGCTCTCAAGGCGGTTGCTTTCTGAATTAACTGAGGTATTAGCAGAAAAGGAGGAAAAGCATAAAGAAGTCCCCGGGGCCAATCTTGGGTTAGAGCGTCTCTGGGGGGATGGCCTGGAAGGGGGAAGAGAGAGAAGAAGTCTGGGCATTTGCTGTTTTGAGGTGTAGCAAAAAGGTCGCAGCAAGGAAGGCCCCACTTGTGAAAAATCTCTTCCGTCACTGACTGTTTGAGAGACCACTCGCGAGGCATGAGAATAGCTCTGCTCAATCTGTCCGCTATGATGTTGGATTTCCCGGGGATGTGCGTTGCTATCAGAAACCGGTGAGAGGAGATTACCCATTGCCAAAGTCTGAGAGCCTCTCGACACAGTGGATAGGACTTGGTTCCGCCCTGTTTGTTTATGTACCACACTACGGACATATTGTCCGTTTGGACTGCAATAGTTCCCAGGGGAAGAGAGTCGTTGAGGGCTTGCAACGTTAAAAGCACTGATCTCATCTCCAGAACATGTATGTGCAGATGGTACACGAAAGGTTGCCAAGTGCCATGGACCATTCTGCCCTGATAATGCCCCCCCCACCCGATCAGGGAGGCGTCCGATGTAACCATGGCAACCGGGGCAAGAGGAACAAATGGTCTACCTTGATGGATTTGAGGGGACTATATCCACCAAGTCAGATGTTTTTTGCAAGTTGGAGTTACTATGATCTCGTGACGCATGGGAAGTTGTTGAAAGGACCATTGGGTGAATAGCATCCATTGTAGCAGCCGCATGTAAAAGCGGGCGAAGGGAAGAAGTGTTATGGCGGCCGCCATAAGACCCAGTACTTTCAGAGCAAATCTGGCCTGAATTTTGTTGCTGAATAGAATCACTTGGACGTGTCTTTGAATGTCCAAGATCCTTTGGTCTGTCAACCTTGCAGAAAGTTGTATGGTGTTCAAATTTGCGCCTGTAAAAGTAATATAGTGACAAGGCGACAAGGCAGATTTTTCGAAATTTATAGAAATTCCTAGTCCTCTGCAAGTGTGAATGGTGTAATTTCTGGCTTGGAGAAGCTGATGCCTGGTGGTCGCAGTGAGGAGCCAGTCTAGATATGGAAACACCTGGAATCCTTGACGTCTCAGGTGAGCCGTAACCACTGCCATGCATTTGGTGAACACTCTGGGGGCTGTAGTGAGTCCAAAGGGCAGGGCTCTGAACTGGAAGTGACTGGTCCCCAGCCAAAAGCGGAGAAATCTTCTGGAGCATCTGTGAATTTTTATGTGATAGTACGCATCCTGAAGATCTATCGAGCACATCCAATTGTCCTTGCCCAGAAAGGGCAGAATGGACTGAAGCGTGGCCATCCGGAATCTTGATTTCTTTACAAACTTGTTGAGTTTGCTCAGATCTAATATTGGTCTCCAGTCCCCTGTCTTTTTTGGAACTAAAAAGAACCTTGAGTAGATTCCAGATCCTATTTGGTCCGCTGGGACTGGCCGGATGGCTCTTTTTACTAGCAGTTTTGATATTTCTAGTACTGCTAGTTCCCTTAGACCGGGTGGAACGTCTGGAAGGGTTCCCTCTTGTTGAATTGGGGTTTGAAATAAAAGGAATTTTGAAACCCTCGGATATAATTGACTGTACCCATTTGTCTTGAGAAAGGGAAAGCCAGGCTATTGGGTACAGCGATAATTTTCCCTCGACTGCCTCCGAAGGCGGACAATCGGGCAACATCTCAGGGATGCTGGAAGGGTTTGTCAGAAAGAGGCTCTCTGCTACCCTGATTCTGCGGACCCCCTCTGTCCCTAGGGTGGCGTCTATTATTGTTACCCCCCTCTGCCTCTGGGGGTAAACTGACTTCGTGCGTCAGGCGCGACTCCTTGAGATTTGCGGAACCACATTTTCCCTCCCTTCTGTCCTTTGGTGTAAGGTCTAGAAGGGGTGGAGAAACGGACTCCTACGGCAGAAAGAGTCTTGCCATCTTGTTCGCATCTAGTCAAAGTGTCTTTCACTTGAGGACCGAACAAGGTCGAGCCATCAAAAGGGGAGTTTGTGAAAGACGCCTTGAAGGGGTCTGCAAAATTACAAAGCCGCATCCAGGACTGACGCCTTAAAGCCACTCCTGTGCCTGCGGCCCTACTCGCTCCATCGGCTGCATAAGAAATGAGCCGCATGGAGGAGTTAGCAATGGAGTTAAGGATTCCTAGCTGTGAGCTAATCTTATCCGGAGACGCAGCTGATGGATCCTGTAAAACTTCTCCCAACTCTTTAAGAACATCTCTTTGAAGGCGGGTGAAGTGGCATAAGTAGTTCAGCGATCTCATTGCAAAAGTCGCTGAAGAAAAAATCCGCTTACCATACCTGTCCATAGTCCTAGAATCCTTATTAGGAGGATGAACAGGTACTGAAGGATCAGCTAATTCCTTCTTGGTGGCAGCAGCCACCACCATGGCATCAACTGGGACACCTTTTGTTAAGTATTGTCTATCTTGTGGGGCTGTAATAAATTTTGAAGGTCTCCTGGGGGTAGGTTCCACCGAATCCGGAGCCATCTACGCCTTCCGAGCCACTACTTCCATGAGAGGGTCGAAAGGCAGAGACACCCAGGAGGTGGAGGGTCGAGATCCGAACGCCTCCAGGTATACTGACTCGTCCTTGGAGGGATTAAGGGAGGGCCAGTTCCCCCTCTGTTTAAGGATTTCAAGGATGTCTGAAAATGAGACATCCTCAGAGGAGGACCTTGGGGACCCCTCCGACTCATCCCAGTCAGTATCTGATGTAGTAGACTCAGGGGAGTCTAAATGTTTCCTCTTACATGTCCTGTTACGGGGGGGGGGTTCTCCTGACGGATCAGCAGAAGCCTCGGAAGAGGAAGATATTCCCAATGGGGAAACCTGAGGCGTTGGATCTCTGGGTCCTGGAGCAAGGGAGTGGGAAGAGACGTCAGCTGGCACTTTAGTGGGAGGAGCTGATGGAACTGTCCGTTGACTAAGCCCAGGGGCTAGTACACTCCTCATCACCTCGAAGGCTCCCCCATCGGAGAGACCAGAAGGTTCCCGCTCCGAAGAGATAGGAACCCCAGGCCTCACCGAGAGGGAAGGCTCCGAGGCAGATGTCGGGGCCGAGCTCACCAATGCCAAAGCTCTGAGAGGGAGAACGGGGTCAGACAAGGGTCCGATGTCACTCGCCCCCTCGGAGCCGACGAGAGAGACTAGACGCCCGGATCCCTCCAATGAAGGTCTCAAGGAGGAAATCGGAGCAGAGGGCGACGAAGCCGAAAGGGGTGGCATCGGCTCCGAAGTAACAACGGTACAGGTTCCGAGGAGCTCCGGCTCCGAGCTCTGTAAGAGAGTCGAAGGAGGAATGTTCAGTGGATGTGATGTAGCTACCATCTGTTGAGATGGGCTATGGAGTATTTGGGCCAATGCCTGAGAATTTAATAGTCTACTCACCACTCTCTCAAGGTCGTGATCAGATAGCCTGGATGACCGAGAAGATCGGCTCCGATGGCTCCGCTAGCAAGGGTGATCTCGGAGCCAAATGAATAGATCCCACAGAAGGGGATCGAGATCTCTTTTTTGAGATCAATGGAGCCATCGGAGCCGAAGATACGTCGGCTCCAACCGGAGCCGACACTGAGTGTCTAGACTTGACAGTATCTGCGCCGGATGGAGCTGATACTGATACTGGTATAGAAAGATCGGCTCCAGCCGGAGCCGATCTCGAACCTGGTGAGGAAGAACCTGAAGCCGACGGCTTGGAAGCCTGAGACGAAGGCTTAACAGGTTTCGAGGGCTTCCCCGGCGCCGACTTAGTCGGGGAGCTCTCGGGTTTTAATAAACCCCTTAAAATGAGTTTATTTTTTCGTTCCTGCAGGACTCTTGGGCTGAAAGCATGACAGATAGCACAAGAGTCCTGCAGGTGCGAAGGTCCCAGGCAATAAACACAAGAAGTGTGACCGTCTGTCAGAGACATCTTCTGACAGCACGAGTCACACTTCTTGAAGCCTGAGACCTTAGTGTCCCTCGACATAACTGCATCGATGAAACACTGGAAACACACACACACAAAACACTCTCAGTCCAACAATTTAATTAAATTAAATTAAACTAACAGGGATAAGAGACAGTCACACACAAAAAATTCCCCGACAGGAAAAAATTTAGGGAGGGGAAGGCCTAAGGCCTAACTAGGGGGAAGGAATATTTACTTAAAAGAAGGGAACACTGACGGGAATAGGGCTAAGGTGAGTCGATAACTAACAAAAATGTAATGTAATATATATATATATATATATATATATATATATATATATATAAAATTAAAGGGGGGTAGACGAAAAGTCTCTGAAAAGTTCACTTACCAAGAGCTGGTAAAAGAAGGCACCTCATTAGCGAAGCGGCAAACGAGATCTGAGTAATCTCCGCCTTGCATCATGGGATATAGGGTTGCCTCGAGCTGGTAAAATTAGCTCTCGAGCTTAGCAACTGCCGAGTCGAAGCCGAGGATCGGCTCCGAACCCATCCAGCAAGAATGAAGGTGAGATTGACAACTTAACATTGGATGACAAATGAGCCTTAACAGAGGAATATGCCAAACCAGAATTGAGTAACTCACACGAATAAGAAAGGACAATCGGGAACCCATAGAAAAAGAGTACACGTCATGCTTGAGACACCAAACAGAAAATCTCTTACATTTCATCACATAGTATTTTCTGGTAGTAGGTTTGCTGGCCTCCTGAAAAACATGAAGCACATCCTCAGAAAACTGGTTCCTGAAAGGAATCAAAACACTGTCAACCAAAGTGTCAACCGAAGTGTGGACAAATGAGGGTGAATGAGAGATCCCTTTTCTTTCATGGAAATATCAATGCTGTGAGGTAACTTGTGATGATTGCCCCTGGCCAGAAAAATATAAGGTGGCACCAGTGCTGTTTGGATCAAAAGGGAGTGACCAGCAAGATTCCAGATGTGTCCCACATGATCTGGTGCAGAACCTGTGGTAGTACAGGAGAGGGAATACACATATAGAAACACCTCCTTCTAAGAAAAAGACATGGTGTCCACTTTCCTAGTCAGAAGACGTGGCACTCACCAATAGGATGTACAGTTGTGTAAGTTTTTAAGTTTAACTTACCATTACAGTAGGTGTCCGAATATTCACTGTTACAGTAGCCTCAAGCTATATGAGTTATATCCTGACAAGGATAAAACAGTCAGACATCTTCCAAAGCTTCAGGGCACCTTCCATGTGCCCAAACTGTCAAGCAGCTCAAGCTGAGCTAACTAAAAGATAAGTTTAGACTCAACGTATTTCAGACCTTTCCTGGAAGTAGAGAGAGGGGGGCTAAGCCCTAAAAAGACAAGGCTAGGAATAACAAAGGCAAGTGGATTGTCTAATTCAAAGAGATCTCTGTAACCACTTTAAGCATAAAGGAGGCATTGATCCTAAGAAAGCCTGTTGGGGTAGAAAGTGATGAAAGGTTCCACACAAGTGACAGCCTGAAGCTCCAAAACCATTCTAAATGAAGTAATGGCTATCAGAAAGGATGACTTCCAGGTCAGGAATATGATCTCTGCAGAGGCAGTTGGCTTGAAAGGTGGGTGTGTGTGTGTGTGTGTGTGTGTGTGTGTGTGTGTGTGTGTGTGTGTGTGTGTGTGTGTGTGTGTGTGTGTGTGTGTGTAAGGGGGAGGGGGGGTGAGCTTATCCAGAAGGAAACTAAGATTGTACTGGGGGAACAAGACTTGTTCTAGGCGGTCTAATGTGAATACCCAGTCAGGAACTGTTTCATGACAGGATGGGAGAAGAGAAGGGGTTGAATAGTCAGATAAACTAAAATTGCTTAAGGGTGAATTTAAATTGAGGAATAAAAGTCCTTTATCAAAAAGGCTTGAGAAGTATGAAAGATCAGCAGTATCCAAAGCTTGAAGAGGGCTCTCTCTCTCTCTTGTCTGCACCATATAGTGACTCTCTTCCATTTGACGGAGTAAGATTCTCTTGTGCTAGGTCTCCTGGCTTCTTTTAGAAAGTCCAGGACCTATTTGTCAAGGGATATCCTTTTTAGGGGGTCAACATGTCAACCAAGCTGTTAATCTGAGTGTGTACAGGTTGAGGTATATCATGATGGCTTTGCTCTATGTTAAGAAGTCCACTCGGGGCAACAACTATGATTCTTTATTTAAACTGAACATTAAAGGGTACAAGTGCTGCCTTGGCCAACCTGGGGCTATTAGAATGACCTTTGGCCCTTCTTCAGCAGTACCCTTGGTAGCAAGGGTATGGGAGGGAGACAACAACCCTGTCCAAGGGAAGGAGAAGGCAGCTATCTTCCTGATTGACCTTATTTTGGCCCCTGAACAAAACCTTCCCAAGAGAAAACTTTCTTTGGTGGCAAAAAAATCTCTCTTTGGCACACCCCATTCTCTAACTATGCTGAAAAAAGTAAAGTTGTGTAAAATCTTACCACAACAGTAGATGCCTTTTCCTTCACTATTGCAGTATTCGTTACATCTGGAATTCCCTGCCTTGGGTAGCCAGACGTCTGGAAAGTATACAAAAGCCTACTGTTGCTTCAATGTACGCCATGCATCACACAAATGTGCCACATGCAGTGTAGTGCATAAAGGTGACGGCCGACCATCCTCAGAACTGATTGCCCCAGAAGGAACACCAATCCAAGGAAAACCAAAAGCCAACCAGTGCATCCAGGAGGGAAATGGGCCACGGGAGTTGGGAGGGAGGGAGAGACTACTGCAACAGTGGAGGAAAGGACATCTACTGTTATAGTAAGATTTTACACAACTGTACAATGTCCTTCCATTCACTGGTTGCAGTACTCCTTACGCCCAGGAGAATGCCAAAGCTCAAGAAGAAATTTGGGAGGAGGAAGGACCAGTGGAGCCCTCTAGGAAGACATGAAGGATGGCCCTAACAAAACCAGTTCTAGCTCTGGAGACTCCATACACCTTGTAGTGCTTGGTAAAGGTATGCACAGAAGTCCAGTTAGCTGCTTCAAGAACAGAGTTAGTACCCAACTCTTTGAAAAAGCACCAAAAGAAGCCACAGCTCTAATAAAATGAGCCTTTAAAGAAGAAGGTTGGCTCAAACCATGAACAGTATAAAAAAAAGAAATAGCCTTTGAGATCCAAGAAAAAAATAGTTTGCCTAAATATAAACTAGACCTAGGGATTTACGATGAAAGCAAATAAGACGTTATGTACTCATCATAACGTTCCATGTTGGTAGCCCATCTCACCCTTCATTTTTACATATGGGTTCGGAGCCGATCCTCGGCTCCAACTCGGCCGATTTACAAGCTGGAAGACTTCTGGTTGGCTCGTGGCTAAGCAGGTATCCCATAATGCACCAGTACAATCCTCAGAGCTTGTTTGCTGCTCACTAGAATAACAACCATAAAAATAACCAATACTAAAGGGTCTCCAACCAAGGGCAACCAAATTATTACTTCCAGATCTTCCAGGATGGGTGCAGGAGGGCAGGTTGGTAAAAATGAAGGGTGAGATGGACTACCAACATGGAACGTTATGGTGAGTATGTAACTTCTTAATGTTAGGCAGTCCGATCTCACCTTCATTCTTACATACGGGACAGTGTCCCTAGCACCTTATTCTTGGGTGGCTCATTGGAAAATACTCTTGAGCACCGTGGAGCCAAAGGATGCTCTACCCTTGGATGCCAAATCCAATTTGTAATGTGTAATAAAAGTGTGAGGGGTAGCCCACATAGCCGCTGCACAAATATTATCAAGTAGTACCCTGGCTTGAAAGGCTGCAGAGGTAGACAGCGACCTGGTATAATGAGTCTTGATCCTGTAGGGTAAAGGTTTGCCTTCTGAGCTATAGATAAAGGCTATACAACTGGAAATCCAATTAGATAGTGTCACTTTAGAAACTGGTAAGCGCAATCTAGAGTCAGAAAAGAAAATTAATAATTTATCTGATTTCCTGAAAACCTTAGTTCACTGTAGATAAAAACGCAGTTGTCTATGAACGTCTAGCTGATGAAAACGGTACTCAGCTGCATTACAGTGGTTAGGGAAGAAAACTGGGAGTTCTACTGATTGGGGACAAAGGAAGGATTGGTATGTAATGACACCCTGTCTTTGTGAAAAATCAAATTCGGTGGCTTAATAGACAAGACCTGTAGCTCTGATACCCATCTAACTGATGTAATAGCTACCAAAAACATGGTCTTCCAAGACAAAAATTTTAGAGAAGATGAGTGGGAAGGTTCAAAGGGGGGAGAAGTCAATTTGCACAACACAAAATTTAAATCCCAAGAAGCCACTGATTCTTGCAGAGGTGGTCTCAATAGTGGCCCCTTATCAAAAAGGTCTTGCATAGCTTATGAGACATTAAACTGGTATCTGGAAAACCTAAGTGAAAATGAGAAATCGCCAATTAGATTGATAGTGGCAGCGGCAGATCCTTGCTGAAAAAGCTCAGAAAGAAAATCCAGAATCACAGGGATAGAAGCAGTGTATGGATCTACATTCATTCTCTGTGCCTAAATAGAAAATATTTTCCATTTACTGCCATACAGCCTCCTAGATGAAGGTTTATGGGAGGACATAAGAATATGTGACACTGACGATGATACATCACGAAGCCTGACTAGGGATGGAACTGGAGCAGCCACACTGTCAATTTGAGGGTGTGGATTGAGGGATGTAGTGAACCAGACATGTGAATCAATAGATCTGGAGCTGGGTCCAGAATCCAAGGATCGTCCAGGAGAAAAGGCTCGAGGAATGGGAACCAGACCTGACGAGGCCAGTAAGGAGCAATGAGGATAAACTTGTTTCCCAGCTGACTGGCTTTTTGAATCAATTTGGAAATGAGAGGGATTGGAGGAAAGGCATACAGAAGTCCCATGGGCCAATCGTGAGCGAAAGCGTCTCTGGGAGTCTCCCTCGGAGGGGGAATGAGGGAAAAATAGCTGCTGCATTTGGTACTGACTGGGCTGGCAAAAAGGTTGCAGAAAGGCTGTCCCCATTTCTGGAAAATATGATCCACTGTTTCCCATTTCAGAGACCACTCGTGAGGCATTACGATTGCCGCTGAGCTTGTAGGCTATCACGTTGGTCGTCCCTGGAATGTACATTGCAACCAGAAAGCGCTGGGAAGAAATAGCCCATTCCCAAACTCGCATGGCCTCTCGACAGAGCGGGTAAGATCTGGTACCGCCCTGTTTGTTGATCTACCAAACCATTGACATGTTGTCTGATTTTATTGCAACTGTCCCTAGAAGAAGAAGAAGGTCTTGAAGTGCTTGCAATGCCAGAAACACCGCCCTCATCTTCAGAACACTGATATGCAGATTAGCCGTGTGTTCTTGCCATGGACAGTCCTGCCGAGATAATGCCCCCCCACCCGATCTGGGAGGCATTCGTGGTCACAGTGGCAACGGGTTGGGCCGGAACAAAGGGGGCACCCGTGATCAGTTGATTGGGAGCTGTCCACCAAAGAAGGTCCTTCTTGCATGACTCCATCAGCAGGATAGGATGACTCAGTGGGAGAGATTGGAAAGACCACTGGGAAGACAGAAGCCACTGGAGAATTCTCATGTGCAACCTGGCTAATGGTACCAATAGAATTGTGGAAGCCATAGTTCCGAGGAGCTGAAGACCCCACTTCGCTTTGACTTTTCGCAACGGGAGAAAACGTTGAACTTGGGAGATTAAGTTCTGTGCCCTTTTGGCGGGGAGACGAGCTGTCATGTTCACTGTGTCTACCTCTGCGCCTATAAAAAAATCACAGATTGACAGGGAAATAATGCAGATTTTTTCCAATTTATGGAGATCCCTAACTGAGCACAAAGTTGAATCGTGGCGTCCCTGTTTTGGAGGAGTAGATGCCTGGTGGGGGCGGTCAGGAGCAAGTCGTCCAAATAGAGAAACACCTGGAATCCCTGATGTCTCAGGTGAGCTGTCACTACTGCCATGCATTTGGTGAACACCTTGGGGGCTGTGGTGAGACCAAAGGGCAGAGCGCGAAACTGATAGTGACTGGCTCCCAGCCGGAAGCGTAGATGGCTTCTGGATGCCTTGTCCATTTTTATGTGGTAGTAGGTGACCTGAAGACCCAGAGAGCACATACAAAAGTCTTTCCCCAACAACGTGAATATAGACTGCAGTGTTACCATCCAAAACTTGTCCTTCTTTACTGATTCATTCAGTCGGCTGAGGTTCAATATTGGCCTCCAATCTCCGGTTCATTTTGGAACGAAAAAGAACCTGGAGTAAGTTCCGGATCCTATCTGGTCTACTGGGACGGGCTGGATGACTCTTTTTAAGAGCAACTTGTTGATCTCCACAGTTGCCTGATCCCTGAGATTGGGTGGTATATCTGGGATCCTTTTGGGAGTAAACGGTGATAGGGAAAAGGGTATGATATAGCCTCTGGTAACAACTCTTTGCACCCACTTGTCTTGGGTGATATTTAGCCAGGCTTCCTGGTACAAAGAAATGCGACCCCCAACCAGCCGCAGAGAAGCGCAGTCGGGCTCCACATCAGGAACGCTGATATGGCCGTCATCAAAAGGAATCACGGCCTTGTTGGTATTGCAGACCACTCCAGCCTCTAGGGTGACGTCTGCAGCTTCCTCCTTTTCTGCCTCTGAAGGAGGATTCACCCTGTGTGTCAGAAAACACCCTCTGGGACTTCTTGAACCACATTTTACTTCCCCTTTCACCCTTGGGGTATGGTCTGGAAGGGACAGTAAAACGCACTCCAATGGTAGAAAGCGTCTTTCCTTCTTGATCACACTGAGTGAGTGTATCCTTCACCTTGAAACCAAACAATGAGGAACCATCAAACGGGGCGTTGGTGAAAGTAGACTTGAATGGATCCGCAAAATTACATAAGCGCATCCAGGAGTGGCGCCTAAAGGCAACTCCAAAACCCGCTGCTCTACTCGCTCCATCCGCAGCATAAGAGATAGGTCACATGGAGGAGTTAACCACAGAATTTAAGGTGGACAACTGAGTAGAAATCTTGTCAGTAACTCCCTCAGTACACGCACCTTGTATGGAATCTCCTAACTCCTTGAGGAGATCCCTCTGCAACCTCGTGAAGCGCGTGAGATAGTTCAGCGATCGAAGGGTAAAGGCCGCTGACCTAAAAATACGCTTCCCAAATCTGTCCATCTGTCGAGACTCCTTGTTTGGCGGATGAACAGATGAAGTCTCCGCTAATTCCTTCTTCGTGTCCGCCACCACCATGGCATCTATGGGGACGCCCTTGGACAAGAACTCTTTACCAGGAGGGTCAGACAAGAACTTATTTGGTCTCCTGGGGACTGGCTCCACAGTGTCAGGAGTATCCCACACCTTTCGACTAACTAGATCCATCAGTTCATCAAAAGGTGGAGACACCCAAGAGGCAGGGAGACCCGAAAGCCTTCAGGTACACCAACTCCTCATCAGAAGGGTTAACAGTGGGCCAGTCGCACCTCTGCCTAAGGATCTCTAAAATGTCCACAAAGGAGACATCATCAGAGGACGACTTGGGGGACCCTTCAGACTCCTCGAGGTCGGTGTCCGATGCCCAAGAGTCATCCTGGGAGTCAACATGTTTTCTCTTTCATAACCTCTTCCGGGGAGGATCCTTGAAGGATATGCCTGGGAAGCCTCGGAAGAGTGGGGGTCACCAGCCGATGGCTCCTGAGGCTGCGGGTCTCTGCTGTCTCCAGAGGGAGTAGGGGCTGAGACTGAAGTGGATGCTCTCGGGGGGAAGAGTGCTGGTGCCACTGGTAGGGGCTGAAGAAAGACAGCATGCTCCTCATCATCTCAAACACCTGCCTCTCCTGCTCCGAAGACTTCCCCCACTCAGAAGAGACAAGGGTCGGCGCCGGAGCCAGAGCTGTAGGCACCGAGACAGATGCAGGGTCCGAGCTCACCCTGGTCGAAGCACTGAGAGGAAAGGCTCAGAACCGAAGATAGATTCCAACCCTTCCTGTCGGTGCCAACAGGAGAGCTTCAGCCCCTGGACACGAATGACAGCACTGCGCGTGTCGGAGCCAAACGCGGCTCCAAGGCAGAAACAAAGTAAACGGAAGCCGGCATTTCCTCCGTTGGCACCAATCACTCTGACTTCGAAAGGCCAGTATGGCTCGGTGGATGAATAGCAGACAAGGGCAAAGCTGGGCCAAGTGGCTACGGAGCCAACAATAATATTGGTAAGGCAGACTTCAGGAGTCTCAGCACTACCCTCTCCAAATCTTCTTCTGAAAGGCTCCTGGAAGCATATTAGGGGATCTTGACCTGGGGGGCACTGGAGACTTAATTGTTACGGAAACCAGTAAGGGAGCTAAAAGACTGGCTCCAAGTAGCAGAGTCAACTGCTGTATCAATAGGTTCAGAGATCGGTTCCGAAACACCTATAACTGACTCTGACACCCCCATGATGCTTTCCTTTGGCTCTGAAGGCTTGTTTTGAATGTTTAGGAAGGGGCTCTGAGACACCAGCCGGTGCCGGAGAAGGCCTTTATGAGGATTTTGATTTCCCAGACTTGGAGGAAGCCGAAGAACTGGATAGTGCTTCCTCAAAGCATGGTTTCAATAGACCCTTGAGTTTGTTCTTTCTCTTCTGTAACACTCTAGGAGAGAAAGCATGGCAGAACAAGCACGACTCCTGTAAGTGGATGGCCCCTAGGCAGTATACACAGCTACTCTGGCCATTCGTTAAGGACATCTTTTGGGAGCATTTTATGCACTTTTTGAACCCCGAGGGTTTATGCTCCTTACTTTCCTTAGACATATTACACACAAAACCCAGAGAGATTGAAAGAGAGAAAAAGGAGGAGGACTAGGTCCTCTAACTAAAACGGGCCTAGCCCTAAGAAGGAGATACACTAGGACTAGGTCCTCTAACTTAAACGGGCCTAGCCCGGTGTAGTGAACACTAGGTCTTCTAATTTAAACAGACCAGAAAGGAAAGCCCATTCACACAAGAGAAACCGTAAATGACACAATACATTTCTATATTCCTAATAACAGGTAGTATACTTGCAATCCTAGCAAATTCACAAGCGGCTCCCCGCCAAAACCAGCAATGTCAAAATAGCAGAAACTAACTGCCAACGGTGACCAAAAAAGGTCAGAATAACAAAAGACGACAACAGGAGCCCCTGCTGACTAAGAGCAGAAAACCGCCAAAAACTCTACCTAATAATCAAAAAATGCACAACGGCACCTAAAACTAACTGGCACACAGGATACCAATAACCATTAATAAACTAAGTTGCACTCAAAAAGGGCAAGCAATACAACTGCCTAATATATTAGCAACACTAAATATACCATAAAGGTTCTAATAAAGCATTGAAATATGACAGAATATAAAGAATTTTGAAAACCTTAGCCAGAGCCAAGAGAAGCACAATCAAACTCGTTGACACGGCAAACGAGATCTGGAGATTGTACTGGTGCACCATGGGATACCTGCTTAGCCACGAGCCAACCAGAAGTCTTCCAGCTTGTAAATTGGCCGAGGTTCGGCTCCGAACCCATATGTAAAAATGAAGGTGAAATCGGACTACCTAACATCAAACAACTGATCAGATTTTCTAACAGCCTTAGTCTTATCCAAATGAAATCTGAGTTGTCTATGCACATCCAAAGTATGGCGCACCCTCTCATTAGCAGATTACGGAGATGGGGAAAAATGTAGGCAACTGAATAGACTAAGTGACAAATCATTAACTACCTTGGGCGGAAAAGAAGTATTAGTACACAAGGACACCCTGTCCTTATGAAACACCAAAAAAGGAGGACAAGCCATAGGAGTTTTAATCTCAGACACCTGTCTGGCAGAAGTAAGGGCCAACAAAAAACAGTCTTCCAAGAGAGCAATGCTGCAAGGAAGCTAAAGCAGCAGGCTCAAAAGAAAGAAGTCAGAGTCAACTTCTCCAAAAGAAAATTAAGATCCCAGGGAGGAAGAACAGGCTTCCTAGGAGGATTACTATGAAGGATGCATTTAAGGAATTGTTAAGCTTCAAATCTAGAAGCTAAAAAAGATAAAGGCAGACAAGCAGTTATAGCTAAGTGGGGCATAAGACAAGAATAGGCTAAACCAGCATTCAGCAATTCACACAAGAGAGAGAACTAAAGGAACATCCACAGTAAGTAGATCCAGGTTAGAATGGAGACACCAAACAGAAAACCTCTTCCATTTGGAGAAGTAGGATTTCTTAACATTGGGTTTCCTGGTCTCCTGCAGGACCCTAAGCATGTCCTCAGGAAAAAAGTTGTCTATGTGGAATCAAAATCCTATCACCCACAGTTTCAGTTGAAGAGTGGACAGTTGGGGATGGATGAGAGATCCCTTGTCTTATGTGAGTACGTACACTCTGTGAGGTAACTTGTTTTGACTGCCAATGGCTAAATGTAGAAGAGGGAACCAGCGCTGTTCTAGCCAAAAGGGAGAAACCAACAAGATTTTGGGAGAGTCTTGTTGAATTGTGAACAGGACTTTTAGAATGAGGGGAAGGGTAGGGAATGCATAAAAACATCCCCTTCCATGAAAGAGAGGAAGCATCCATATTTCACACCAGAGGACTTGGGACTCCGGCACAAAACAAAGGAAGTTGTCTGTTCAGAGGGGAGACAAAGAAATCCACTTGAGGAGTATCCCACCGGTGGACAATGTCCAGAAACACATCCCTGTGAACCATCTACTCATGGGATTGAGTTAAGGACCTGCTCAGAGTGTGTCACCATGTTTTGACCTGTGGGAATGTAAACTGCTTGAAGAGTTACCTGATACTGGACAGCAAGATCCCATACCAGGAGTGCCAAACAGCAAAGAAGATAACATCTTGATCCCCCGTTTGTTTATATACCCCATGACTGTGTTACACAGTCTGTAAATACCTTGAGACCAGAGGGAGAAAAAGAGGATGAAAAGCCTAAAGAGCCTGAAGGGGTCTCATCTCTGACACTGATGTGATCTTTTTGTCGAACAGGTGACCACATCCCCTTACCTTTAGGGAGCCAAAAGCTGCTCCCCATCCCACATCTGAAGCATCTGTAAGCAGTTCCCGAGAGGTAAGAGGGGAATGAAAAGGGAGCCCAGTTTAAAGACAACTGTTGGATCCAACACTGAAGTTCCTTCTTGAGACAAGGTAGGAGAGGAACTACAGATTCTAAAGGACATGCATGTTGAAGCCAAACTGACTAAAGGAACCAGTGAAACTTTTGCATGTGGAGTTTGGCCAGGGGGAGCATAGGAATACTGTATACCATGAAACGCAGAGCTCTCAGAAGCAACAGAAAAATGCAAAAACTTTCTGGAAAGGGGATGGATAAGGGATCTATATCACAACGTCGAAATAAGAAGTTATGTACTCACCATAACGTTCCATCTGAGTGGGTAGACTTCATTTGTCTGCAACCTGTGGGATTCGGATCCGATCTCGGATACGAGCCGGCAACTTTTACAAAGCTTAGATCCGAGCTCCTAGCTCCTCCCCTTACCCATAATCCCCCGTCAACCCTGACTGACCTCAGATCAAGTTTGCCCGCAATCACAATAGCAGGTAAATAACTACTTTCTCGGAGAGGTACACCACTATAGAACATAAAACACCTCTGAAGGTCAGGGGGATGGAGGGGGGGAACGGTTGCAGACAAATGAAGTCTACCCACTCAGATGGAACGTTATGGTGAGTACATAACTTCTTAATCTGAAGTGGTTAACTTCATTTGGTCTGCAACCTGTGGGACAGAGTCCCCAGCTACCTAAACCTTGGGCGGCCTTCATGGAAGGATATTCCGGAGCACTGCGGAGCCAAAAGAAGTTCTCCCTCTGGAGATCATGTCCAGCTTATAATGGTTGATAAAGGTATGAGATGAAGCCCAAGTAGCTGCTGAACAGATATCATCCAAGGAAACTCTGGATTTGAAGACGGCAGATGTAGCTATGGACTGAGTTGAGTGGGCACGAACTCCCTGAGGTGCGGGCCTGCCGGAATTTTGATAAGACATGATGATACATTGTGAAATCCATTTCGATAAGGTAACTTTCGAAACTGGTTTACCTAGATTAAATTTGGCAAAGGAGACGAACTGGTCGGATTACCTATGACCAGATGCCCTATGAATGTAAAACCTAAGTTGTCTATGCACGTCCAAAGAATGCAATTTGTACTCTCCTTTGTTTTGGTAGTTAGGAAAGAAGACCGGCAAATTGATAGATTGGTTAATATTCGTCTCAGAAACTACCTTCGGAAGGAATGAGGGATTGGTCCTAAGGTAAACCCTATCCCTGCGAAAGGCTAAGTATGGGGGGTTTACTGAAAAAGCTTGCAATTCAAATACCCTCCTAGCTGAAGTAATAGCCACTAGGAAGGCTATTTTCCACAACAAGTATTTGAGGTCTACAGGCGCCGCCGGTTCTAAGGGCGGAGCCGTCAAGGCTTGTAACACGAAGGTCAAATCCCATGGAGGAACTGGTTCCTTTACTGGAGGTCTAAGTAGAAAGGTGCCCTTTAGGAATGTTTTGCACAATTTTGTAGTAATCAAAGGGCCCATTTCACTACCTATGTGATAATGAGAGATAGCTGCTAATTGCACCTTCACCGTAGAACAGCTAGCTCCCTCATTAAAAAGTCCTGAAAGAAAATCCAGCACTGCAGGCAAGGGGGCTGTAAAGGGATACAAATCATGGCGTTCTGCCCAGACAGAGAAACACTTCCATTTACTACCGTAGACCATCCTAGTGGGGGGCTTGTGCGCTGCTACTAGGATAGTTTTAACTGGAGATGAGATACCAGGAGTCCTAGCTACGAGTGGAACTGGGGCAGCCAAGCCGTAAGCTTGAGGTTGACCAGGTCGGCGGGTGGGAAATCAGATCCGGGAGGGAATCCAGAATCCAGGGCGGATTCACTCGATGAGACCAGATATAAGGGAACCAAGCTTGGCGAGGCCAGAATGGGGCAATGAGGATCATCTTGCTCCCCAACTGACTGGTTTTCTGAATGAGTTTCAGCATCAGGGGAAGAGGAGGGTAGGCATAGAGAAGACCGGGTGGCCAAGCATGCACCAAAGCATCCCTTGGGGATTCCTCGGCAGGGGGAATGAGAGCGAAGTAATTGCTGCATTTCGTGTTTGAGGGTGACACGAAGAGATCGCAACAGGGCTGCCCCCAGATGGCAAAAATTTGACTCGCTACTTGGGGATTGAGGGACCACTTGTAAGGAGACAGGATGGTGCGACTCAGTCTGTCCGCCAGGATGTTGGTTGTCCCGGAATGTGCGTTGCAATGAGAAAGCGGTTGGTGGAGATCGCCCATTCCCACACTCTCATGGCTTCCCGACAGAGTGGGTAAGACCTAGTTCCCCCTTGCTTGTTGATGTACTATACCACACACGTTGTCTGACTGGATCGCAATTGTTCTTGCAGGTAGAAGGCTCTGAAGTGCTTGCAACGACAACAGCACTGCCCTCATCTCTAGAACATTTATGTGCAATAAGGTCTCTGAATCGTTCCACGTGCCTTGGACTGTCCTGCCCGAATACCCCCCCCCAAGATGAGAGGCGTCCGTGGTCACCGTGGCGAAAGGGGGGGCAGTGGCAAAAGGGCGTCCCGCCTGGAGGTCCGGCGATTTAAGCCACCAAACGAGAGCCCTCTTGCAGGCCCTGCTGAGGGAAACGGGGTGATTCAACGGGTACTGATTAAGGGACCATTGCACTTGTAGAGTCCACTGTAATATCCTCATGTTCAGACGCGTCATGGGAAGAAGACTGATTGCGGCTGCCATGGAGCCTAGGGCCCTCAGGACCAATCCCACCAGAGGTTTCGAAGATTGGAAGATGGCCCGCACATGTGCCCTCAGTGTTAATAACGGGTCGGGAGTTAGGAAGACTAGCTGCCTGTTGGTGTCCAGTCTGGCCCCGATAAAATCTATCACATGAGTCGGGGTAAGAGAGGACTTGTCCGAGTTTATAGTGATCCCTAGTTGTGGAGCAAGGCTGAGGAAGTAGTCCCTGGCTAAGCAAAGTAGATGCCTTGTCGGGGCGGTGAGGAGCCAGTCGTCCAGGTACGGGAAGATCTGCATTCCCTGGAGTCACAGGTGGGCCGCTATCACTGTTAATACCTTGGTGAATACCCTGGGGGCTGAGGTGAGACCAAAGGGGAGGACCCTGAATTGGTAATGACTGGCTTCCAACCAGAAGCGGAGAGACCTCCTGGATCGTTCGTCCATCAATATGTGGTAGTACGCATCCTTGAGGTATATGGAGCACATCCAGTCGTTCTCCCACAAGAGGGGGAGAATAGACTGAAGAGTGACCATCCAGAACTTTTCTTTTGTTACTGACAGATTTAGTAGGGAAAGATCGAAGGTGGGCCTTAGGTCCCCCGTCTTTTTTGGCACTAAAAAGAACCTGGAGTAGTAACCCAATCCGGACTGGCCTGGGGGGACGTGCTGGATGGCCCCTTTTCCTAAAAGCAGCCGGATTTCCGCAGCTGCTGCCTCCCTCTGATTAGGTGGAACATCGGGGAGGTGCCCGGGGGTGTCTGAGATGTAGGAAAAGGGAATTTTGTATCATCTGGATATTATACGAAGCATCCAGCGGTCTGTAGCAATGGACTCCCAAGCTGCCAGGTGCTTCGAGAAACAACCCCCGACTGCCTCCAGAGTGGAGCAGTCGGGCAAGCCTTCAGGGCTGCTGCGTGGGCCGATCAGAGAAGGCTTCTCTGGACCCAAAATTCTTCGGGCCCCCTCTGCCTCTAGGGAGGCGTCCACCCTGTCCTCCTCTGCCGCGGAAGGACTGGGAGTCCGGAGCGGACTGGGATTGTTGCGACTTTCGCATCCACATCTTCTTCTGACCCTTTTGGTTCTTGGAGAAGGACCTCTGGGGAGCAGAGAAGCAGATTCCGACGGCAGACAAAGTCTTCCCGTCCTTTTCGCTCTGGACCAAAGTCTCACGAACTGTCTTGCCAAAAAGGGCAGAACCATCGAAAGGGTGAAGGGTTCCGCGAAATCACAATGTCAGAGCCAGGCCTGGCGCCTCATAACTATGCCTGCTCCACTGGCTCTAGCAGCTCCCTCCATAGCATGGGATAAAAGCCACATAGAGGTGTTGGCTATAGACCTAAGAGTGGCCATGCGGGTGGAGTACAACTGTTTGTCCTCTCCTGACATGGACTCCAGGGGCGATGCAGCGTACTCTTTAATAAGGTCCCGCTGTAGCCGAATCACATGTGCCATGTAGTTCAGGGACCTTACAGAGAAGGTCGCTGAACTAAAGACCCACTTCCCGAGACAGTCCATCGAGCGAGACTCCTTGCTCGGGGGATGGACCGAGAGACTCTCTTGGGCTAACTCCCTCTTGGTGGCTGCCGCCACCAACATGGCATCTACGGGGGGTCCCTTGCTCCAATGGGACTTATCGGTCGGGGGGCTCAGGATCCTATCGGGACGTTTGGGAACTGGCTCCACAGCGTCCGGCTCCTTCCACGCCCTAGTGGTAATAAGGTCCACTAAGGGGTTGGCCGGAGGGGACACCCAAGAGGTAAGATGGGCCTGCTTCGAACGCCTCAAGGAGCACGGATTCATCCGAAGAAGCCTTGGGGGCAGACCCCCCCCTTATCCTAAGCATTTCCATGATGTCTCCGGAGACATCCTCGGGGGGTGACCTTGGGGAGCCTTCCCCCTTAACCAAATCCGTGTCTTCTGTCAAGGACTCGGGGGAGTCCACGTGCCTCCTCTTGCACTTCCGCTTGTAAGGAACATCCTCGGGGGGGGGGGGCTGTCCGAGGACGACTCACCAGCAACTTCTTGTTCGAATGGAACGACCTGAAACGTCAAAGCAGGCTGTCCCTGTGGCTGGGCGACGGAAGCCTGACCCAAATGAGAGGGAGTGCGGGATAGAGCCGTAGCAGGGAGCGGGGGCCTGGATGCACTCAACAGAGCCCTCTCCACCACATCGAAGGCCGAGGGAAAGCCACTCTCTCTGGGATCCGAGAGCCGACCCTCGCTCGGATCCGATGGATGGATCGGAGCCGGCGCTGAGACCATCGGATCCGATGGGCCAGTGTGCTCCGACCTGGACGGAGCCGAAGGCACACTAAACCCCTCGGATCCGAAGCTCAGAGCACGGCTCCGAGAGCTCGGATCCAACAAGGAGGGATCCGGTAAGCTCGAAGGAAGAGTCTGAGCCAAAGTACCAGATACTGTCGGCGCTGACCCACCCCCGGCTCCAACGCTGCCCGGCTCCGAACCCGGGAAGCGGGTCGGAGAAGGAGCTATCAGGGCAAAAAAAAGGTGTTGAGCTCCCGGAGGCAGGAGCACTCCCATCTGCATTTGGGCCTGGATGAACCTTCGCATCACCCGGTCCAAATCAGCTTCAGACAGGCTAGGCGTCGATCTCGACAAGGCCACCGGGGCTGGCCGGGAGTGCCGCCTCGATGACCTCGACGGAGATTGGGCTTCCTCCTCCTCGGGTCCCGGTGAGAAGCATGGAGACCGGAGCAGAGAAGGAGGAGACCTAGACCTGGAGGGAGAAGCCCGCTTAGCCGGCGGGGCCAAAGCAGAGGCCTCGGCCTGCCACTTGTGGTGCTTCCCCCTCCATTTTTCTTTCCTAGCCTCCCTCGCCTCCGGCGCCGAAGCGGGAGATTGAGTCCCGGCCGGGGGGAGAGAGGCAGGA
Organism: Protopterus annectens; assembly: GCF_019279795.1. Classification (NCBI taxonomy): domain Eukaryota; kingdom Metazoa; phylum Chordata; order Ceratodontiformes; family Protopteridae; genus Protopterus; species Protopterus annectens. Next base: position 673,114,666 of record NC_056736.1, read on the forward strand.
GTGGCCGCCACCGAAGCCTGGGAGGAGGCCACAGAAGCACCGGAGGCCGAAGCCGAATCCGGGGGCAAGAGTCCCGCCAGGATCAGCTTCGACCTCCGGTCCTTCAGTGCCCTGGGGTTGAACGCCACACAGATAGAAGATCCAGAGGAAAGATGTTAAACCCCAAGGCACAGAACACACCGAGTGTGGCCATCCGCTGGGGAGAGCTTATGGCCACACTCGGTGCACTTGGAGAAAACTGGTTTTGGGGCCTCAGACATTTTAAGGAAAACATACTCGCTATGCCCCAAACACACAACACACCAACTACGTACCACCGAAGGGGAGGGAGGGTAAATTTAACTAAAATTTGACTAAAAAAATCTAGGTATAAGAGTTTAAATTAAGGGAAACCTAACCACAACACTCTCGTACACTAAAGAGATAGAAAAGAAAAGTTTTAAATTTCTCACAAGTTAGTCAAAACCCTGCAATCTAGGAGCTCAAAATCCAGCTGCTGATCAGGAGCGCGGCCAACTAGATCTGGGGTCAGTCAGGGTTGACAGGGGATTATGGGTAAGGGGAGGAGCTAGGATCTAAGCTTTGTAAAAGTTGTCGGCTCAGATCCGAATCCCACAGGTTGCAGACCAAATTAAGTTAACCACTTAGGATCATAAGTTTGAACGTTGTAATATCGAACCCTAAAGTCTGAAACCCAAAAACAACGAAAACACAGACAGTGATTTTTTTCCCAGAGGGAAAAAAAAAATCGCTGTTCCTTGACAAAAAAAAAATTAAACCTTAAACTAAAGTGGGGGGCTGTGTCCCCACACACGCCCTACTTAAATATACAAACTTCGAGATCGCACCACAGTGGAGGAAATTGCAAAGCCTCAAAAACGGCCCACCGATTTTTTTTCCTTGGCGAAAAAAATCAATGTGCCGTGGCTTCGCTATTTTTGTATTTTGGACTTCATGGTTCGATATAACAACGTTCGAACATATGTTTGTTCGGCGTTGTGATATAGACCCTGGATAAGAATGTCGAGATAACCATACTTGAGATCCAGCGATACCATCCAAGCCTGAAGAAGTAAGCAGGCACCTTCAGAAAAATGTTTAGATGAGAGGCCTAGAATTAGTCTCCAAGTACCCTCTTTACTGGGCACTAGAAACATTCTGAAGTAAAACCTCTTCCCCTTTGAGACACCGGCACCTCTTGAACAGCACCCCGAGTCAAAGGTCTCAAAGTGCCTCTGAGAAAAAAGGAAATTGTTTCTGAGGAAGTTGAAGAATGTCCATAAAAGGGGGATGGGATTTCCACATCAAGAGATATCTTTGGCGGATAACAAACAGAAGCAAAGAAACCAGAGTAATCTGAAACCAAACAGGGAGTGAGAGAGAGAGACAGAGACGGACACATTGAAGGAGCGAGGGAGAAAGTTGAAGATAAAGAGGAACATGGCTGGGAAGAGACGGATAGTCAAACAACACCTGGTTTATCAGGAAAGGAAGACTTCCGCGTTCCTGAAGTCTGAGAAGCCTTAGCAGAATGAGCCCGTTTACCACTCTTTTTGCCCTTAGTAGGAGGATGAGACTGATTGCAAACAAAGGCTGGTTTATTTGGGTAGCTTCTCTGAAATTTAGGAATAGGAGAGACAAACATGTTTGAGTTCCCGTAAGGCCTTCCCCTTATTCTGAAAAGACTTAAATGAGCAGCAGCTTCCCAAACAATTTTTTTATCAAGAGGGGCATCCATCCACTTAGCCTTGATATAATCAGGTAATGGTTGAAGATGAAGCCAAAAATACCTCCTCATCACTGAACCAAAAGCAGCAACCCTAGTAGAGGCATCTGCTGCATCATAACTATACTTGATGGAAAGACAAACCACTTGTGAGGAAGTCCCCAAGCAGGAAAGAGCAGAAGTTTTACTCTTGAGTCTGGGAGATCAGAAATAACCTGACACGCCTGAGAAAGGAGATCCAACACATACCTAGACATATAGTTCTGATAATTAATAGCCCTAAAAGCCAAAGTAGCTGAGGTGTAAAGCTTCTAATCTAGCATTTCCATGGTTCTCCTATCCAAAAGGCCCTAACTTTGGTAAAGAAAGCAAGTGAGAAGGCTTGTCAGAGGCTACAGACACCACTGACTGGTCAAGCAGCAGGACACTTGTACATGAAGTTAGTCTTCAGGCAAGCTATAGAACCTATCAAGCTTAAGAGCAGGGGGAAGAGAAGTATTTGAAAATGCATCAAACAAAGCAGCCAAAACAGAAGGAATAGCAGAAGGTTTTGGAAATTCCATCAGCAGCATCTCATAGTACCTCTTGTGGATTTCACAGATCTGAGCACAAACCCATTTAAAAAAATCCATCTTCCTGGAGATTGCGTCCACAAAAGAAATTTCTTCAAAGGGAGTATCAGGACCATTAGATTACTCTTCCTCAGACCCATAGTCCAAAGGAGAAAGAGTTTGAGAAGAGTAAGCAAGGGATTCCTTTTAATAATCCAACTTCTCCTAACAGGAATCGTGTTCCCTGGATCTTTTAAGTGGAGTAGAAGACCAAGTGGGAGCTGGAACAAAATCCCCCTGAGGAGGATTCATTGCCATCAAAGCTTTAAACAAACCCTGAGTGAAGGCTTGCCACTCGCTCTGTGGATCCCTAGGAGCAGGAGAGATATGTTTAGCTTTTTTTGTTTTTATTTAATGGAACATCTGCCCTGTAAAGGTTAGAAGGCTCTGACCCAGGACAGCATTCAGTAACAGTAAAGACTTTTTCCCCAACTAAAATCTGATAAACACCCCCTATGCCCCTCAGAAATAATCAACCATGACTCATACTGAGCATCCAAAATGGATGTCTGCAAAGCCTCACTGGACATGCTGAAAGCCAGATCCCTGCCAGCTTCAAACCCGGTCATGGCAGAGCAATCCAACAACAAAGCTGGGCGAACCTCTGGGTTCTCGCTCACCTCGGGAGAAATGTCTGGTGGGAGGCTGGTTAGCGGAAGATTCTGGTCTTGATTTCTTAACCTTCTTCCTCCCTAATGGCTGACCCTCAGGGCAAGAAGTTCCTTCCATAATATCCTTAGTGACAGCTTAAGTTGCTAATTCTCCAGCTACAATGCAAGAGAAGAAAGCCTACTACTCAGTAACTTAATGGTAGAGAAACTGGCGCAGTTATGAAAAAGTGAACTCAGACAAAGAATAGCTGACATACAAGCCATAAATGGATCAATATTCTCCTTTGAAGCCCAAATCATAAATCTTCTCCATTTACTCCTACAGACCATTTTTGTGGAAGCTTTCTTCAAGGCCAAAATTAAGTCACCAACTGGAGAAGGCACCCTGGACTTTCTTATAATCACAAAGTGAAGGAACCATGTGGTTAGCTTCACAGTATGGAAACTGGGTTTTCGATGCTCTGATGGGTGGGAGATGAAATCTTGATTTGGATTCAGTATCCACGGGGGACACTTCATGTGAGACCATAGGAAGGAGAAACCACACCTGACTAGGCCAGAAGGGGCAGTGAGGATCAGTGAGCAATTCAGCCTGCTGGCCTTCTGTAGAAATTTCAAGATCAAGGGAAGGGGGTAAACATAAAGGAGACACAGTAACCAATTGTGGACTACAGCACCCCTCAGTGACTCCCCTTTAGGGGAGACAAAAGCAAAGTACTTGCTGCATTTGCAGTTTAGGGGAGAAGCAAAGAGACTGCATCAAGGTTGGCCCCAAAGGCTGAAAATCTGGTTTGCTGCTGCCTGATTGAGGGGCCCACTCACGAGGAGTCAGAATGGATCTGCTGTGACTGTCTGCTAGCATGTTAGTTTCCCTGGGAATGTGCATTGCAATTAGAAAGCGTCTGGAAGAGATAGCCCATTCCCAAACTTCACATGGCCTCTCTGCATAATGGGTAGGATTGGGTTCCTCCTTCTTTGCGGATGTATCAGACCACAATGTTGTCTGTATAAATTGCAATAATCTCTACAGGGAGAGGGTCCTGAAAGGTCTGTAACATTTGAATGACTGCTCTCAGCTCTAGGACACTGATATTCAAGGACCAAGTGTCTTTCCCTGACAATGCCTCCCCATCCATATAAGGAAAAGTCTGTGGTCACTATGGCTATTAGAGGGGAGAGAAAATGAGCTGCCTAATGATAGGTTGTTCGACTGCATCCACCACTGGAGATGTCTTCTGCAGACTGGAGTTAGTCACATAGCAGCAGACGGGTTGGCACAGAATGGACCACTGAACAGCCAGTGTCCAGTGTAAGATTCGCCTAAAGTATCTTGCTAAGAGTAAGAGAATAATGGCTGCTGACATAGAACCCAGCACCTTGAGGACCAACTATGCCAGAGCAGATGAAGATGTAATAAATCCCTGACTTGCTGTCTCAGAGAAGTTTTGCGATGTGGAGGTAAGAAAGCTACAGGTTGCATTCCTATAAACTCTAAATTCTGCAGAGGAATTTAGTTTGACTTTGTCAAGTTTTTTGAAATGCCCTGGGAAATAAAGATCTCTAGCAGATAAATCCCTGTCCTAAATCAGCTGATGCCTTGTTGGTGCAGTATGGAGCCAATCTTCTAAATACAGAAACACCTGGAATCCTGTCAGTTTCAGGTGAGCTGTGACAATTGCAATACATTTGGTAAACACCTGGGGGGGGGGGGGCTGTGGAGATACCAAAGGGCAGCGTTCTGAATTTGAAATGACTGTCCCCGAGCCAAAAGCACAAATGTCTCCTGGAGAGATTGTTACGTTAGATATAATATGCATCCTGGAGGTCTACAGAGCACATCCAATCGCCCTTGCGTAGAAGCGGCAGAATGGACTGAACCATAACCATTCAGAAGTTAAGACTTCTTGACATATAAGTTGAGGATGCTGAGATCTAGTATTGGTCTTATGTCCCCTGTTTTCTTTGACACCAAAAGGAAGCAAGAATAATTTCTGTATCCTACTTGTTCAGTCATGACCTATTGGATAATTATTTTCTATAAAAGTTTTTGAACTTCTTGAAGAGTGAACTCCCTCTAACTGGGTGGTACATCAGGGAGTAATCTCCTGGGACTTGGAGATGATGGGGAAAAGGGAATTTAATAACCTCTGGATACTATTTTTAGCACCCAGTTGTTGTTTGTGAAGTTTGTCCAGGCATCAAGGTGCAGGGATAGACGTCCTCTGCCTGCCTCCAAAGGCGGACTGTTGGATGGCACTTTAGGAGTGCTGAAGGGGTTTATTAGTAAAAGGTTCCCTAAAGCCCCGATTCTGAAGACCCTCCCGCTGCAGCAGCGTCTACCATTAAGACCTCCTCCACTGCCGCTGGAAGAGGTATCCCTGTATCATTTCTGGAAAGAACCGTGGGATTTTCTGAAACAAAGTTTCTTCCCACCCCTTTGGTTTATTGAAAAAGTCCTTTTGGGGGGGGGGGGGTAGAAAACTTGATCCCTACATCAGACAAGGACTTTCCATCTTTCTTGCTGCAGGCAAACACTTCTTTTACCGATGGTCCATACAAGAAGGAACCATCAAAGGGGGCATTCATGAAAAACACCTTGAAGGGTGCCACAATATCACAAAGCTGCATCCAGGCATGTTTCCTGATGGCTATGCCTGTACCAGCTGCTTATGAGGCATCATCCACAGACCGAGAGATCAGCCTCAATGAGGAATTTAGCAAGGAAGAAAGAGTAGCCAATTGGGGGGAACTTGTTTAAGGTTCTCTTCTGATAAGGTCTTTTTCAGACAGTTAGTTAGCTCCTTGACCAGATGTCTCTGCAGGCAAGTAAAATGTGCCAAATACTTTAACATACTCAGTGCGAAGGTAGCGAGGATGTAGATGGGTCTGCCCCGAAAGCCTCCAAAAACAAGTACTCCTCAAAAGAAGGACCTTTTTGCCTCAGGAGTTCAAGGATGTCACCGAAGGAGATGGCTTCTGGTGGACATCTGGGGATCCTTCTCTTTCACTGAAATGAGCGTCTTCGGTTAAGAAATCCAAGGGGGAGTGTCCAAGTGACCTCCTCTTGCATGTTTTCTTCTGATGATCCTCCCCTGTGGGATGGTCAGGGGAAGACATGGAAAAATCCAGGACCCTCTGAAGGAGAGTAGTCTGCAGGCTTACCGAGGTGGTGGGGTGGGCTGTCCAATGGCAGGATGGATAGATTAACAACTCAGATAAAATTAAGATTGGGTAGGATCCAGAGGATAAGGAGTTGTATCTCTTGGTCTAGAGAAAGCCCTCTCTGCTACCCCTAAGCCACTGGAGGATAAAGACCAGAGCCCACCCCAGAAATGAAGCCTCTGGACACAGCCAGACCAGAAATTTTGAAGGCAGAGGCTCCTAAAGGGATGGATGGATTAGATCAGGCCGTGACCGAAGCCATCCATCCAGGAGCCAGCGCTGACATCTCAGATCCAGGACTCACTCCAGTCCGAAGGTACCAGAACAGAGTTTGTCCACAAAACAGGTGGGGTCAAAGAAAGACGTACTCTGGGACCCACCTATGACTCTATCAGGGAAACTGGATCCTGGAATTCCGAGACCATAGGTCGAATTGGAAGAAGAGCTTATAGCAAAGGCGTTGCAGCTCTCACGGATCCAGAATGGGACGGAGAAGGCAAAATCCCTATCTGGATCTGAGCTTTGAGAAAACTTCTCATCATCCTCTGATTGAGAAAAGCTCAGAGAAGACCTAAAGGATACTGAAGAGTGTCTAGATTTAGCTAGTGAAGGTGTTACCTGGGAAATCAGAGGTGCAGAGGTAGGCTTACTCCAAAACAGGTTTACAGCTCCGAGACCTCAGATTCGAAGGTTTAGGCTCCAAGGGAGGCTCGACCAGGGAATAGCTCTGTATCAGTATAATATCTGCTGGATCTGACATTGCACTGGGATCTGAAGTGTTAGGATCCAAGGATAACTAGATCTGAAGGGCAGACTTGTTTGCCAGTGTGGCAACCTTTGGATCTGATGAGGCTCTTGGATCCAAGGATGACTTGGTATGCATCGGATCTGAAGTTGTCGGATCCAACACTTTACGTCTTTTATTAGCTTGAGAAGACAAAGCCCCTGGGGAAGGTGAAAGGGCTTGCTTCTTGAGCTCTTCAGAAGTCTAAGGCTTGGAGGGGGGGGTGAGCCCAGAGGAAGGTAACAAACTTCTCAAAATTAACTTTTTTTTCTATCAGAAAGGGCACGAGGATTGAATGACATGCAATATCACACTCGGCATTCAAATGGTCTGATCCAAGAAAGTACACGCACCTCTTGGGGGCATTGGAATTTGGTATTTTGTGTCGACAAGAGGTGCATCTCTTGAAACCTTTTGGTTTCTCAGCCATAATTAGACCAACAAATATACTCCACACACATACACCTGGACAAAACAACACAAACTAGTTAAAGTAATAAAGTTTTAGATGAAAATATATAAGATTTTTTTTTTTAAATACTGAGAGAAAGCAAAAGGAGGCAAGGGGGAAAGGATCCTAACACCATCAGCTAATTATGTTCGGGAAGGAAGGTACAGAACAGGAACGAACTTTCAGGAAAGAGAAATATTATATTTTACTCAAAGTAGTACAGATAAAACAAAGGAAAGCCAAAATTTAGTAAATTGTGAACTTACAACCCTACAACAATCTTGAGACTCAAGACCCACATCTGTGCTGGATGGTGGCAAACAAGATCTGAGGAGTTGGGGAAGGTATGATGCATCATGGGAAAGGAAGGAGCTTGAGACTCAGATCCTAAAGTGTTGTGAATGAGGCAGAGTTGGATCCAAAGACTCAACAATCAGGAAGAATGAAAAGGACATCATTAGATACCATGGGTGCAATAAACATGTCAAATGGCAAAGCACAGAACTGATAATGCCTCACACCTATTCTGAAGCACAAGAACCTCCTCTGAGATTTTTCTACAGGAATGTGAAGGTTTGCATCCTTTAGATCGGAGATCATCATGTAAGCATTGGATGAAATCATGGACAGCAATTTCTGTAGTGTTAGCATTTTGAATTTTGGTTCCTGCAACAATCTACTGAGCTTTGACAGATGCAGAATAAGCCCCCAAGTACACTTTTTTCTGGGTATGAGGAAAATCCTTTTTCTTGTAATGTATTTTGTACTGGTTCCACAGAACCTTGGATATACAACAGCTGTATTGTCTTTAATGCTTTTGTTGGCTGGTTTAGTGGAATAGCTGGAAAACCTTATCAAATTAGAAGCTGTCTGAAATGAAGTCTGCAACTTATTTTCATAATTCTCAGTATCCTCTGACCCTGGTAATGAGATTCCAATTCTTTAAGACAGACAGCCGTCCTACTCGTCTGAGTGGGGAAGGAGGTAGGGGTAGGACTTGAGAGGAGGGGGAAAGTGGGTCTCAAGGAAGAGTCATGACTACTTCCTGTTGGGTCCTTACTGATGTGATCTCCCTAACTTATTGGAATCTATTTTCCACTGTCTTGATAGCTAGTGCAGCCTTTGACTCCTTTCCCTTATCCTTTGAGGTCTCCAAGGTCTAGAGATAGACTGGGAGAGAGAAAAGGACCAGTGTTTGAAAGAGTACATGCAGCTGAAACAAGAGGGTTGAACCTGAAGAAAGCCCTAGACAGTTTGCATGGAACTGGCAGCATCCTCAGTCTTCTTAAGCACTGCTTCAGCCTTGGGGCCAAAAAAGGAAATCTTTGTCAAAGGCAGCATCCAAAAGATGGGATTTCACATGTTCAGGGATACACTGTTCCCTCAGCCAGGCATGCCTTCTAATGACGGATGCTGTAGCTGCTGCCAACCTGGAAGCTTCCAGAGCATCACAGCTTCAGTGCAAGAAGTGCTTAGCTACCCGAGAGTGAGAAATGTACAATTCCCGCAGTTCCTTAAAGTTAGGCCTTATCTTCAGAATCCATCAGTTTTACTTTATCTGGTCAAAATTGTTTTCCTGATACTTTACCATATAAAACTGGCAGTTTACAAGCCCTCATTACCAGGGCAAAAGAGGTACACACTTTCTGAACCTGTCCAAGGCTCTGCTTTCTTTGTTAGTTGGCAGGGGATTTTTATAACTACTAGCTTTAGATCCCTTAGGATTCTAAGTCACCGCTCCAGGGTGTGTTACAGTTTTTGAAAAGGTATTTGTGGGATTCCAGAACTATGTGATATTTACAACGCTTCTGAGGGGCAGAGCGGAGGGAATCTAGCTGTAATGAAGAATCCCGCAAGGTATCATCCACTATCTCTTGGACGGAGGAATGGCAAAAGGTTTATGCTCAGGAAGTTTTAGAAATTCCCTCTCTTCCTGGACTGTGGATAGTCCTGTGCTTCCCATGTAAAGTGCTCCTTCAAGGCAGGTAGGGTCTCCCCAAATGAAATGTCCTGGGGGGGGGGGGGGGGGGTGGAGCTGAGGCAAGGTTCTCATCAGAATGTGAATCCCCACAGGGAGCAATAACTACACCTTCCTCAAAAGTGGATTCACCACTATCATCCTCATATCCAAAAGAATCAGAAGACTCATTGGGGAAGATGTCCCTTTCTCTTTTACCAGTGGAAGAATATGGGACAGAACCTGGGAGTGAAAGGCATCAGGATCTGAGTATGGTGATCAAATCCCAGGTCCTGTTGATAGGCCTAAGTTTAGGAGCAGCAGCCAGTATGCATCAGCTGGGGCAAGCTGGATGCTGACTTTTTAAAAGATGTCTTAGGCTTATAACTAGGGTGATAGCCGTACTAGGGTTAGAACATGGGCAGAAAGATGACTCCCAGGGATGGTGAACTGAGGCAATCTCTTGATGACAACAGTGTCCAAGCACCTCTTCAATAGTCAGAGCAGAAGCTGGAAGCCAAAACCTGTGAAGTGGCTCGGACCCAACTGACAGGCTCGTGTGGAAGTAGACGGACCCAAAGGCATATCAGACTCGGAAAAGATCACAAAAGAATCCTGCGCATCATCATCAGTTTTTGGAGGGGACTGTAAATACATCTCGCCCTCTTATATAACAAGCTTAGACTGACTGGCGGACAACCAACGAGCATCAGCCAGTACACTAAGTTTTGGATGCCTTTCCTTCTTACGTCTAGGGAGATCAGTCCTGGCCCAACCAGCAGAAAACATACTATGTGAAGGTCCTAGCAACTCGCTGAAATGTTTAGCTAAAATCTCAGCCTTATGCTTTATCATTCTACTGTTAAAGCGAGCGCAGAACCAACAGGACCATCATGTTATGGCCTTAAACAAGTTATAAAGCAGGAGTGAAAGTCCCAGTGTTGTATCTTCTTGCTGAAGTAGATACAGTTATTAAACCAAACAAGAAATCAAACGAAAAGCTGAAAAATCCAGAAAGGCACAATGGAGCTGGTCGCTGAGGATGATAAAGTCCACAAACGTAGTTGCAAATAAACAGCCTTTTAAATCGAAAATAGCGTTTATTAAAGGTTTACTGGTAAAATCACAAATTCTCCTGAGCGCTTTCGTTTGGCCCCTGCCAAACTTTTTCAAAAACAGTAACAATAGGTATGTACTGGTTAAATACTAATACGCAAGCACCATCAATTAATTAATTAGTGTACAATGTATTTTAACCTCTAACGTACTAAAACCACATTTTTTTCGTTCTTTTACCTCTAGGTACATTTTGAACATAAACTATGCATGACAGGAATGGATAGTGAAAAAAGTTAATGCACAAACCTTCTAATGACAGTGAACAATATTTTCACAGTGCGTAAATGTTGCGACACACTTGTATTGAACCTAAATAAATATCTAATATATACAGGGTATAAAATATTTGTTTATATCTATGACAAATATTAATAAATAAATAATAAATAAATACATAATGTTCAAGTTAATCAAGTACCTAATAAAAACTATGGAATGTATATATATATATATATATTTATATATATGTATATATGTCAATTCCCTCTCATTCATACTTGAAATTATGTAACAATATATATTCCAATAAAATGATATTTACACTGTGTATATATAGATTTTCCCTGAGTAATAAAAAATTAATTAAAATCACTGTATTCATAAAATATGTCTAAAAATGTATATATAAAATTATATGAATCATTAAAAATGTTTGTTATATACAGGCATATGAATATATAAAAGGACACACCAGACAGTTCTTGTAAATCTAGTCTTCTTATACAATTTTAAGGTTACCTGGATAAAGATTTTAATTTTAAAATACTACTGATAGAAATGTAGTTATTCATACCTGGCCAATTGTTGGAATTTAATCTCAGTTGCCATTCAAGCTCATGCTTCTCTAACAGTGGTTGCCATGCCCCCCCTCTCACATCCTGTTTTATTACATCTAATACAATGAATTTAAAATTGTGTCCTGGATGGAATTTTACATGTTTTGCGAGGGCGTTGAATTCATTTTCGTCTTATTGCCCTCACATGTTCACTTATGCGTTCTTTTAGTTTCCGTTCTGTTTTCCCCACGTAAAACATAGGGCAAGACTGACAAAGGGCACAACATACCACTCTTTCAGTTGAACAGCATGCCTTATATTTTAATGTTATCTTATTATTACAAATTATTATATTATTTGTTTCATAGACGTATTTACAAAATTTACATTTCCCACATCTAAAAGTTCTCCCTATTTCATTATTTTTATTAATTTCAAACATATTTTTCATATTTTTACCCCTTTTATATACTATTCTAGGTTTTTCATCCATTATGTTATGTAATGTCATATCATTCATAATAATCTGCCAATTTTTATTCATAACATGCCTAATAGCGTTACTATGAATGCTGTAATCTGTAATAAATGAATTTCTAAATTCTTTTGTGTTACTTCCTAAATCATTTACCAATGAATGATTCACTATAATTTCATCATTTTCAATTCTAGATCCAAGTGATTGTTTGTTTATTAATGTAAACTCTGTACTTGTATCAACTTGATTGTCTATTGACCTCCCAATTTTATATTCCAACAATGGTCTGTAAAAAAAATTCCTCTCGTTTTTTCACAACCTCTCCCATTACCTCAGTAATTAAATGTTCCGGGTAACCTCTGTTTTTAAACATGTTAGATAACAACTGACATTCATTAATAAAATCTTCCCATTCGCTCACCATCCTTGCAACCCTCACAAACTGTCCTTTAATCACTGCTTTTTTTTTTGAGGGAAAGGATGGCAGCTATTATAATGTAGAAAAGTGTTACTGTATGTTTTCTTACGGAAGATTTTCGTTTTGTATATCCTATTCAACCTATCTTTCTCTAACAAAACATCTAAATATGCTATTTTACTAATATCGTAGCTCATAGTAAACTTTAAAAATGATGTCGTCTCATTTAAATATCCTAAAAATTCCTCTAGTTGTTTACTATTTCCTGTCCAAACAATGAAAATGTCGTCCAAAAAGTGGAGGTACAGTCTACAGTGCTTGAAATAAATAGAACCAAAAACGTGGTCATATTCCCACGTGTACATAACGGTGTTAGCATACAGTCCTCCGCATGGGGAACCCATCGCTACACCTTCTTTTTGTAAATAAATATTTTTATTAAAATCTATAAAATTGTTTCTTAGCACAATATCCAATAATTGTTCATGTAAACTTATTATATTTTGATTAATACCTTTTCTTGTTAAATAAGAGTTAAACATATTAATACCATCACAGTGGGGTATTGAAGAATAAAGGTCTTTAACATCTATTGTGACCAAAAAATCATCTTCATAATAATCAAGGGTATTTAAAATACTAAGAAAATGCCAGGAGTCCTTTAACAAATGTTTCTCCGAGTAAATATAACTCTTTAATTTATTGTCTATAAATTTTGCTATAGAATATGTGATGGACCCCTGTGCGTCAACAATAGCTCTAAATGGTGGGCATTCAGTACATTTATGAATTTTTGGAACCCCGAATATTGTCGGGGTTCTCGGGTAATCTATATTTAAATAGTTAAATTCATCACTGTTTAAGTCCCCATCTATGAATAAATCATGAATTATTCCTCTAATTCTTCTGTATGAGATATTCTTTTCATTAATTGAACTTAATAAGTATGTTTCACCCTCTAATATAGTCATCATTCTCTGATTGTAATCACTAATATTAAATATTGTTATACCTCCGCCCTTGTCTGGTTTTATAAATCTCACAGTGTTCATATTTGCCATGTAAGTCAATGTATCATTTTCTTATTTTGATAAATTATACTTAATGTTGCTATTGTTACTATTATAAATATATCTAAAATCCAATATGCATGCCTTTTCAAACCTCTCAATTGTAGGATGTAGTGGGGGATTAAAAGAACTTGACACATAAAACGGTCCAACTATTCCTTCATTATTTTTGAACATCTGTGAAAAATTCAATTTTCTCGTATACATCTTTAAATCTATAATGCTCTGCACCATGTTCATGTTTCTACTTGGGACAAAAGATTGTCCATATGCCAATAATTCACAGATGTCAACATCAAAAAACAAGTCAGAATAATTGTAAACAGTAAAATCCCTCTTGATATTGTAGTACATGACCGGTCTTTTTATTTTACTGTCCTTTTCTAACGACGGCCTCTCCAAGGGCCCCTCTGTATTTGTGGTTTCCCCCTCGTGTGAAAACCACGGTTGTTCCCCTGATACTGCTGGCCCTGATTCGTTTGAAAATTGCTCTGCTGTCTCTGCTGAAGTCTCTCTGACCTTCGTAGTGTTGGAAATGAACTCTCCCCTAAAAAATCGTTTTCATCACAAAATTCATCAATAGGAGAAATTGTTTCAACATTCTCTACATAGTTATTGTTGTTGGAATTAACATTATTTAATTGTTTTCCCCATTGTTGTGATGTTGGGGGCTGGGGGTATGCATAACCTTGACTATAAGCTTGAATGTCCCGATCTAATTTTTTTGTTTTCCTCTCCTTGATAATTTTTACTTTTTCGTCTACTGATTTAAAAGGCTGCTGATAGTCAAAATCAAATTTACTGAAAGATGAGTTTTTTTTTTAAAAATTTTTACACATAGTTTGCACAAGCATTTACACATCAAAATTCCCTTACAAATGTAAAGCCAGATCAAAAACTTTTATATTCCTACTATACACATGCAATTCAGAGCTTTCCTTAAAATAAATAAATAAATAAATAAAAAGAGGAAGGTTGCCCCAAAAGGGGAATTACCTTCCCAGTCTTGAAGGGTTGCTTGCTGACTGGAAGTTGCATGGGGGCTACCAAAGGAGCACACTTTGGCTTATGAAAGCTCCGAATATTTTGGTACTCTAACTATCCTTTGTGCTAAACACAGTTCCCCATGAGCTCTGACCAGTTACAACATATAGAAGGCAACCCTTGCTACTGCAACAGTGATCTAATAAAGGCTATCAGTCTTTTGCCCGGATACCAAAAGACTTATTCTCAGTGTCAAGTGACTTATTGCGGAAGTAAGACCTATCTATAAAGCAGGCTTAAACTGGAGTAAGTCAGGGACAATGAAATCAAGTCTTTTGGAATTGGGGCACTTTAACAGAAAGGGCAAAACTAGAATCTGTTACAAAAAATAAAAAAGCACATAAATATGTGTAAATAATGCAGATTTATTTTTAAAACAGCTTTTCTTCTATTGCTAGAATATAAGGAAAAACTATGGAGCCCCTAGAAATTTTAACTGCAATTCAATTTTTGTACAATATGTAGCACATCTACCTGTGATACAGTCTCAGTGGGGAACACTATAGAAAAATCAAGTTCCAAGACTTAGTGAACATCAGTATGACATTTCTAAAAGGCAATATATTCAAGAATGCAATACACAAGTAGAGTCTCATTTTATTAAGTTTAACCGCCTTTAGTTTTACATTATAAATTTCATTGTACCGATTTGCAAGGTGGAACTGGGAATGCTCCAGTGTCAGTCCGTCCCCATCCCCCCAAATAACCATTTAAATTTTAAAAATTCCTTAAAGTGCAAACACTTAAAGATGACATTTAAATGTTAATTTCTGAAATTCCATTGTGAGGATCATGTGACTAATGCCTTTTTTAAATGGTTGTTTTATGCAATTCATTAGAGAAAGCACAAACTTATGAATAAAGCTCTGAATTTCAGTAAAATTGATTTTTTACTCAGAGATTGTCTTTCACAGTACATCTGACTTGTACCAAGAGGTTAGAGAAATGGAAAATGACCAGCTTGCTGATCTACAGTTTTTTTTTTTTTTTTTTAATTGGCCTTCTTCAATACCTATTTGTTCCTTCAAAACTGCATGACCCCGCCAAACCTCTGACACTTGACTGATTTCATGTCACTGCTCTTCAAACAGAAGAGTTAATGCAGGTATGAGCTCTGACTGGTAATTTGGTGGCTACAAAAACATACTGTGGCATTTAGCTGCACAAGTTCAAGAATAAGCTAAAATTAAGATCCAAACTGCTCAAGCAGTAAGCAAAAAAACTGGTTAACTCTGGACAGCTGTGACAATACAGACAGCATGATACATCAAAAGAACACGAGAAATGTGCAGTTATTCAAGGAAAAAAAATGCCTGCAAAATTAAAAGAACCCACATTTCAACTGATGAATTACAGATAACCAAAGATACTTAAAGGAGGAGGATTCTCAACACCAGCTAAAAATATTTCCACAGATGCTAACTTGCATAGCTAAGTTGTGAAAACAGGAGGATGACTGCTCCAACAACGTACAAATTTTTGGCTTTTTTTGTGGGTTAAAAAAAAAGCCATAATATGGCCACTCACTCTTCTGTGGAGTAATTAAGAGTTATGTACTTACCATAACTTGGCATCTGTGTTATTCTTTATCATCATTCATCACCACAGGGTCTAGGATCCGAGCCAGCAACATACTGCAGATGGAACTAAGGTTCTAGCTCCTCCCTCTCCCATGATGCCCTGCTGCCCTCTGACACCCAGATCGAGTTTGCTGCAATGCACCACAAGACTGGAGGGATACTCCAATTTCCTCACTGATCTACAAGGTAAGGGGATGGTGGGAGGGAAAGATGTGATGAATCATGATGTAGGATAACACAGATGCCAAGTTATGGTAAGTACATAACTCAATCTGATGTTATTCAAGTCATCATGCATTACCACAGGGTCAGAGACCCAAGCTACCATCAACCTTGGGAGGCAATGGTGGAGTCAAAGGAAGCACTGCTCCTAGAAATCAGATCAATCTTGTATTGAGAAATAAATGTGTGAGGGTTACATCAAATGGCAGCAGCACAAATGGCAGCAGCACAAATGTCATCAACAGAAAGTCTTGCTAAAAAGGCTGAAGAAGTTGCTACAGCCCTAGTAGAATGAGCCTTGACTTTTCCTTGAACTTCAAAAGGTGGGTAAAGGTTGTGGAGATGCAGCTAGATATCCATTTAGAAACAGTGACCTTAGAAACTGGAAGACTGCATCTGCTGGGGGGAAAGACGACAAAAAGCTGTTCTGACTTACAAAAACCTTTTGTCCTATGCAGGTAGAACCATAATTGTCAGTGAGCGTCCAAGGTATGTAGGATGTACTCCCCTTTGTTAGGATAGTTGGGGAAGAACACTGGAAGTTGAATACATTGGTTTAGAGAAGATTAAGAAGCAATCTTGGGGCAAAAGGAGAGGTTTCTACTAGGAAAGACTCTGTCCTTTTGAAAAATCATGTAAGGTGGAGTAATGGTGACAGCCTGCAGTTCTGAGACCCTCCTATCTGAGGAAATAGCCACCAGGAAGGTAGTCTTCCAAGAAAGGAATTTGAGATTAAAATCACTTACACCTGCTTGGAAAAGGGAGGACAAGAAAAAGAAGTTATGATCTTACTATAACATTCCACTTGTGGTGTTGATCTTCATTCATTCTTGACAGATGAGCTCGGTTCTGAACTCTCAGAACCGACTCAGCCATTATACATACCTCACGCCAGCCAAAAACTCTCGAGCTAAGGCTCTACCAACAAAGCCCTTCTTCCCATTACCTCAGATCAAGTTTGCCCTAAGGTTAAGAAAATACAGAAGCCCTGTCTAGAGAATAATCTTATTATTACCCAGGACTAGATACGAACCTCCAGGAGCCTTTAGGAGGGGGCAGAAGGGTGGGATGTTAAGAATGAATGAAGATCGAAAACACAGATGGAACGTTATGGTAAGAACATTAAATTCTTTATCTGATGATGTCAATCTTCATTCAATCTTGACAGATGGGACAGAGTCCCCAGCCATTTTAGATCCTGGTTGGCCCTAACAAACGATATTCCTGAGCACCATAGAACCAAATGATGCTCTTCCCCTGGAGACCATGTCTAATTTGTAATGAGTGATAAAGGTACGTGGGGTAGACATAGAGGTTCTGGAATGGAAGACCACTGAAGGGGAAACTGATCTTGTAGAGTGAGCTCTGATTGTAGTGGACAGTTTGAACTTATTTTTATTGTATATACAGGTAATGCAGTCTCTCAGCCATTTTGACAAGGTGACCTTTGATACGGGTTTCCCAATCTAGTACCCAAAAAAGACAGGGATAGTTGGGTCTGATTTTCTAATGGATTTTGTTCTGTCCAAGTAAAAACGTAATTGTCTGTGGGCATCCAACAGATGCAATCTGTAATCTCCTCTGTTTGGAAAATTAGGAAAGAAAACTGATAAATCAGTGGTCTGGTTGATATTGGAGTCTGATACCACTTTTGGAAGAAAAGTGGGATTGGTTCTGAGTAATGCTCTTTCTTTGTGTAAATGATATATGGATGATTCACACATAGAGCTTGTAACACTGAAATTCTCCTAGCAGACATGACAGCTACTAGGAACAGTTTTCCAAGACAAGAACTTGAGGTCACAGGTGGCTTCTGGATCGAAGGGCTGTCGGACTAGACATTGTAAGACTAAGGTCAAATCCCATGGCACTACCGGATCTTTGAAAGGGGGTTTTAAATGTACAGCACCTTTAAGAAAGACACTGCATAGGTGATGAGGCATCAATGAACAATCATCATAACTGTTATGAAAATTCAAAATGGCAGCTAGATATACCTTAATTGTAGGCACTGAGGCTCCTATTTGAAGTAAGATGGCTAAGTATTCCGGAACCTTATCAACTGGTGCTGAGAAAGAATCTATGCAGTCTGTACACGCCAAACTGAAAATCTTTTCCATTTGCTTAAAGTTTTCTGGTGGACAGTTTACGGGAAGGCAGAAGTATCTTCTGCATGGGGCAGGACAAGTTATTTTTCCTGGCTATTACTGGAATTGGAGAAACCACGCTGTCAGCTTGAGATTTTGAAGACTGGGATGCACCACCAGGCCCTGAGGGTGAGATAGTAGGTGAGGAGCTGGATCCAGAATCCATGGGCAGTGAACCAGAAGAGGCCAAAGAAAGGGAAACTAGACTTGACAGGGCCAGTAAGGGGCAATTAGAATCACTTTGCTTCTCGACCCTTGGACTTGCCTGAGAATCTGGAGCACGAGTGGAATTGGGGGAAAGGCACACAGAAGCCCCGGGGAGCAATCAAAAAGAGGTGCATCTCTCGGGGGCTCCCTGCGTGGGGGGATTAGGGCAAAGTAGCTGCTGCATTTGTGGTTTATGGGAGATGCAAACAGGTTGTAGCAAGGCTGACCTCATCGATGAAAGATCTTCATCACTACGTTGGGATTGATAGACCACTTATGAGGCAGGAGGATACACCTGCTCAGTTTGTCTGCAATCATGTTGGAATTCCCCGGATATGCACTGCTATCAGAAAGCAGATGTAGGCAATTGTCCATTGCTGAACTCTTAGGGCTTCCCGACAGAGGGAAGGGAACTGGTTCCCCCCCATTTGTTGATACACTAGACTACGGACACGTTGTCTGATTGGATTCCAATTGTCCCTGAAGGAGGGACAAACAAATGCTTGGAATACTAAAAGCACTACCCTCAGTTCTAGGACACTCATGTGCAAATTAGCCTCTTGTGGGGACCAAGTGCCTTGTACAGTCTTGCCCAGAAACTGGCCACCCACCCTATCTGGAAAGCGTCCGTGGTCACTACGGCCTTGGGCTGACAGGAGAAAAAGTGACGACTCCATAAATTCTCTTCTGGGTTCATCCACCAAGATAAATCCTTTTTGTTATCAAGACTGAATGGGACATGGGGTGCATTAGAAGTGACCATTGTGACTCCTAGAGCCACTGAAGCAGCCCCACATGACACCTAGCTAGGGGAACTAATGTTATCATTGCTGCCATGGATCAGAGAACATGTAGCACCAGGC
Source organism: Protopterus annectens (assembly GCF_019279795.1). NCBI lineage: Eukaryota > Metazoa > Chordata > Ceratodontiformes > Protopteridae > Protopterus > Protopterus annectens. The sequence continues at coordinate 673,133,892 of NC_056736.1, forward strand.
AAGCAGGAACTTTGTGTTAAGAGAGGATCATTTGTAGTTGCGATCTTAGCTTTAACAACCTGTGATGAGGAAGGGAGGCCACACAGGATATTGTATTTATTCTTGCTCCAATGAGCTGCAGATCCTGCGTGCGAAACAGCTGAGATTTTTCGTTCTGGACTCAAATGCCTAATGTTTTGGCAAGATGTAGAATGAAGTTTATGGCATAAATCAGTAGATGCTTGGAGGGGGCAGTGAGAAGTCAGTCATCTAGATATGGAAACACATGGAAATCCCTGTATTCTGAAATGAGCTGCTATGACTGTCACGCATTTAATGAACACCCTGGAAGCTGGGGTGAGGCCGAAGGGTAGCGCTCGAAACTGTTAATGACCAGCTCATAGCCAGAAAGAGAGATCTTACGTAGTGTTTGTTCATCTTTATGTGATAATACGCATCCTGAAGATCTACACAGCACATCCAATCGTACTTCTCCAGAAAGAAAATGACAGAATGAACCGTGACCATCCGGAATTGTCTGTTACACAAATTTGTTCAACAGGCTGAGATTCAAGATTGGTCTCCAGTCCCCTCTTTCTTGGCACTACAAAGAATCTTGAGTAGAATCCGGATCCTCTTTGGTTTGGTGGGACTACTTGGAAGACTCTTTCTTGAAGCAGTTTTAGAATTTCTACTGCTGCTAGATCCTTCTGACTGGGTGGGACATTGGGGATTCACCTTTGGGGTTTTGGGAAAAGACAGAAGGGAATGTGATAACCTCTGGTGAATATTTGCTGCAATCAGGAATCGGACATTATTATGATCCAGGCTGAATGGTGCAGAGAAAATTTTCCCCCATCTGCTTCCAGAGGTAAGCAATCGGGCATCCGTTCAGGAGCGCTGATGGGGTTTGCCCAGAAAAGGAATCTCTGGAGCCCTAGTTACACAAACCCTCTCTGCCATGGGAGGAGCATCTTCCAGAAGAGCTCCCTCCTCTGCCCCGGGGGGAATACTTACATGTGTCCTGAAAATGCCCTTGGGTCTTTCTGAACCACATTTTTTTACTCTGATTTCTGCAATAAGGTTGGAGTGGAAAAAATACATGCCCACAGTAAAACGGGTCTTTCCATCCTTTTCACACCCAACTAGTGTGTCTCTAACTTTTGGGCCAAATGATGAAGTACCATCAACAGAAACGTTGATAAAGGAAGAATTAAAGGGCTCCACAAAGTCACACAAGCGCATCCAGGTGTGGCGTCTAACGATAACGCCTGTACACGCTGCTCTTGACGTCCCTTTGGCTGTATGCACAATAAGCCACATGGACGAATTTGAGATAGACACCAGGGTGGCAAGCCGAGAGGAAACCTTTTCTCGAGCCTCGTCAGACACTGCTCCTGCTAGTGCATCTGAAAGCGCAGTTATCAGATCCCTTTGGAGTCTAGTGAAGTGTGCCAAAAAGTTCAAAGACTGAATACCGAAGGTCACTGAAGCAAAGACCCGCTTCCCAAATCTGTCTAACATCCAGGACTCTCAGGAGGATGAACAGTTGAACTCTCTTCAGTGAGTTCCTTTTTGGTGGCTGCCGTTACCACCATGCTACACATTGCTAGACCCTTAGCTCAATGGGACTGATCCTCTGGGGCTGAAAGAATCTCATCTGGTCTCTGGGGAATAGACTCTATGGAGTCAGGAGCCTTCCACGCTTGCTGGATGATCAATTTGACTAAGTCATCAGTGAGCAGGGTCACCCAAAAAGTAGATGGGTTGGCATGAAAAGCTTGAAAGAACACATTCTCGGAGGATGGGTTTGAGGGCTTCCAATCACCCCTCTGTTTCGATATTTCTAGGATGTCTCTGAGGGAGACACCTTCAGGGGGCGATTATGGGGACCCTCCATCGTAATCTACATCTTTAGTGACTGATTCTTCTGGAGAATCTAGGTGCTTCCTCTTGCATGTCCTCTTAAGGGGTGGCTCCTTAGGGCCGGCGTTCTGAGGAGGACTCCGAAGAGGGGGAACCCTGAACTGGGGTATCTTGCAGCTCTTATACCCACTGTCCAGACGTAGCAGACTGTGACAGTTGTGAAGCAGAGGGAACAAAAATATGGCACTCCGAGGATGGAACTGACTGGGAGCCTGCAGGGGCCAAACTTCTCTCCACAATCTCGAAGGCAGGCCCGCCTGAAGATGGATGGCAGCCAGTAATGCCCAGAACAGAGAAATACAACTTCGGAATTGGGGTCACACCCCGCTCCGACGAGCCGCCAACCAGAGTAGAAGCAGAGAGAGGGCTTAAAACTGCCATGGTCCCAAGAGCCACAGACTGCACCATACTAACAACTGGAACCCATCCAAGGATCTCAGAACCAACAGCCAAACCTCAGTCCCGGGAGTGCAACGGCTCAGAAAAAGCTGAAGACCACAGAATAGACTCTGGCATGGAAGTGAGATCCACCATCGGCACCAAGGTAGTTGGCACCAGGAGCGTCGAAGCAAGCAGCTCCAAAACCTGGAAGGTGGTTGAAGGAAGAAAAAGTGGAGTCGTCTTAGGAGAGTAAGCCTCTGCTTTGGGTGGGAGGGCGGTTTGTGAGGGTGCAGGAAGGCCTCTGGCTGCTAAAAGCTGGTACACTGATCTGACCATGCCCAATTATGATAGACACCTGGAGGAACAGATTGACATTCCTGAAAGGGATTCAGGTCTGTCAAGAAATGGGCTCAGTTGCTGACCCAGAAAGGGGTCTAATTGAAGGGGAATATCTAGTCCAGGGTAAATTTAAAGAAGCAACCTTCGACACCATGGACTTTTGGATGGAAGGAGACGGTAGAACCGAATGAGAAGAAGCAACTATTGTAGATGCCGAAGAGGTCATCGGCACTGAAGCAGTGGCAGGTGCAGAAGTGGTTTGAGTCTGTTCACTAGCTGACAGTACCGATGTTGACTGTGTTTGTCTTCGGTGCTGGAGGTGGTGACAATGATACTTTCGGTACCTTGGCCTTTGGTTCCAAGGAGATTGTCAGAACCTGTTTTTTTTGAGCTTTTCTTTCATGTACCTTCGAGGAAGATGGCACTGAATGGTTCCGTTTCTGACTTAGGAAATTTTAAAGTCTCCGCCTCAGACAGGCCTTCACCAAAGGGACACCAACAAACTTTTCAAAATCTATTTATTCAGTCTCTCAGTAAGAGTTCAGGCACTAAGCCCTTACAAATGTTACAAGGTATTTCCAAGTGAGAGAAACCCAGACAGTACACTCAAGATGCCCTTCAGAACTGGGCATCTTTCTGCCACAGTCCTTACACTGTTTAAACCCAGATGTTCCTTTTTGTTTCTCTGACATGTTGTTCTAGTTAGTGACACCCCATACATACAACACTCGCTCAAAGAATAGGAGGGAAAAAAAGTTATCAAAAGATTTTTTTTTAAAGGATATACCAACTATGGTATAGAAGAAATACCCAATGAGTAAAGGGAAATAACAATGAGTAAGCACAGGAAAATACCAACAATGGTAATGGAGATTACCAATGGCAAGAGGGAAGAAGAGGCCTTTTACCAACAATGGTAAGAGAATTACCAAAAGGTAAAAGGCTGTGGTTAGAAAGATTCAAAACACATTCACTCACGTGAAAAACTAGTTAACGACACTAACCAGTAAGAGAAAAAAAATCTTAATCAAAGATACTGAAAAACAACAATCACAAGTAAAAAAGGTTTAAGCACTTAGCTGAGAGCATTGTTTGACACGTCCAGTTTTCTACATGAAAAAAGAGATCCGAGGTAAAAGGAAAAAGAGCTTTGTGGGTAGACCTTTAGCTTGAGAGGCTTTGGCTGGCACGAGCTATGTATAATGTCTGAGTCTGTTCCGAGAGGTTGGAACCAAACCCACCTGTCAAGACTGAATGAAGATAGACATCAGATCAGGAGTACATCTGAAACTGAAGCAAAAAAGGATCCAGATTCCTGCTCTTAGCCCAGATAGAAACCTTTTCCACTTACTACTATATACCTTTCTAGTGGAGGGTTTCTGGGAGGTTAGAATGATATGTTTAATAGGGGACACTAGCAAGGACTGTTTTATGATCATTGGAACTAGAGAAACCATGTGGTTAGACAAAAGATCAGAGGGTTTGGGAGAGGAAGTCCAGATGACTGGGAAACCAGATCCTGATAGGGATCTAGTACCCATGGTGGATATTTCAGATGAGACCTGATGAAGGGGAAGCATGGTTGACGAGACCAGAAAGGGGTAACAAGGATAAGGGATGTCCTCAGGCACTGTGCTTTCTGCAGGACCTTGGGTATTAAGGGGACAGGAGGGTAAGATTAAAGGAGACCCAGAGGCCAATCTTATACTAAGGCATCCCTTGGTGACTCCCCCGGAAGGGGAATCAGGGCAAATTACTTGCTGCATCTGTGGTTGGCTGGGGAGGCAAAGTTAGCAGCACAGTTAACCCCAATGGTTGAAAATCAGCTTCGCCACTGAAGGATCGAGGGACCACTCGTGAGGACTCAAGATCGATCTGCTGAGCCTGTCGGCCTACACAGTGGAATCCCAGAGTATGTGCACTGAAATAAAGAAGTGGCCGGAGGACATCGCCCATTTCTACACTTTCATGGCCTCGCTGCACAAAGGGAAAAAAAGTCCCCCCCCCCCCCATGATGACATACCAGACCACTGCTATGTTATCCCTCTGAATTGCAATTGTCACTAGAAAGAGGCAGTCCTGGAAGGCTTGCAATGATAGAACTGCCATCATCTCTTGAATGTTTATATGCAACTTGGCCCCTACTGGGGACCATGTGCCTTTTACAGTCTTTCCCTGAAAATGACCCCCTCCTCAGCAGGAAGGCATCAGTGGTCACTGTGGCCGTGGGCAGTGGGAGAGAAAAGGGCCTGCCCATGGAAAAATCCTGAGACTGAAGCCACCACTGGTGGTGACGTCTGCACATGGATGTCAGTTTTATGGTCAAAGACAGGGGATGAAGCAGAGCATACAATTGGACAGCTAAGGTCCACTGTAACACTCGCATGTGGTACCTAGCCAGAGGAACAAGATGAATGGCTGAGGCCATAGATCTGAGAGCCTGAAATAACCAGGTGAACAGAGAGATGCAAACAGGTCTAAGACCTGTGTGACCTGTTCCCATATCAACTGAATTCTATGCAAAGGTAAAACTCCAATCTCTGATACAGAGTCAAATTGAACACCTATGAATTCCAACCGAGTGGGGATCGGATTGGATTTCGCAAAGTTGATGGTGATCCCGAACTGACGGAAGAAGGGGAGAACAAAATGAATCGCTTCTATCAGTAGATGCCTCGAAGGTGCTGTGAGGAGGAAGGTATGGAAAGACTTGGAACTACTGCAGTCAAAGGTAAGCCACTAATACTACCATACATATGGTAAACACCTGAGGAGCTGTGGTGAGACTGAAGGGTAGTACACTGAACTGGTAATGACTGGCTCCTAGCCGGAAGCAAAAATGTCTCCTGGATTGCCCGTCTATTTTGATGCGATAGTGGGCGTCCTGGAGATCTACAGAACACATCCAACTGTCCTTGTGTAAAAGGGCCAGAAAGGACTGAGCAGTGACCATCCAGAATTTTGATATCTTCCACTGTAAGGTTGAGCTCACTGAGATAGAGTATAAGACATAGGTTCCCCATCTTTTAGGGCACTAAAAAGAAGCGAGAGTTAAGTGCCAGATCCTCTTTATCCTGCTGGGAACTCTTGGACTGTTCTTTTTAGGAAAAAGTTTTTGAACAACTTTGAAGGCCAACTCCCTTTGAATGGGTGGAACATCTGGGAGGTAACTTTTTACTGGGGAGTTTCAGAAAAGGGAATGAAATAGCCCCTGGAAACAATATTTAACACCCACTAATCGGAAGGTGATGTTTGTCCAGGCTAGTGGGTGTAGGGAAATGAAACTCCAGACTGCCACCAGAGCAGAGCTGTCGGGCAACACTTTAGGAGCGTTGAAAGGGCTACTCAGAGAAGTGTTCCCTGGAGCCTTGATTTTGTCACCCCCCCCCCCCCACTGCCTCAAGATGGCATCAACCACTGAAACGTCTCCCATGCCTCTGGAAGAGGAATCCTCAGGAGCTTCCTGGAAGGGAGAGAGACTATGACTTACGGAACCACATCTTCCTAGTTCCCCACTGGGTCTTAGAGAAGGACCTCTGGGGAGTAGAAAGCTTACTCCACATCGCAGACAGTCTCTTCCCTTCCTGCTCGCTGCAGGTCAAAGTGTCCTTCACAGAAGGTCCAAAAAGAGTAGAACCAAAGGGGGCATTGGTAAAGGACACCTTGAAGGGTTACGCAAACCTGCATAAACGTAGCCAGGCATGCCGCCTCAATGCAATGCCTTTACTAGCTGCCTGACAGGAAGCTTCCACAGCACTGAAACTTTACCTCATCAAGGAATTTGCAAGAGCAGTCAGAATGGATAGCTTGGGAGACACCTTCTTGAAGTCCTCTGCCAGCAAGGGAAGTGGAGAGCTCTTGGACTAAATCTCTTTGGAGGTGGGTAAAATGTCACCCTCATTCCAAAAGTAGCTAAGGTGTACACACGCTTCCAAAAATGGTCTATTGCCCGGACTCCCAGTTTGAGGGATGGACCGTGGAAGCTCTGCTAGCTTCTTTTTGTGGGACTGGTAAGTACAATGACATTGACTGGTACACCTCTGCTCCAGAAAGAATGGTCTGCAGGAGGGCTGAGAAACTTGGTTGTCCTTTTTGGAACAGACTTTCACCATGTCTGGTTCTTTCCAGGCCCTGCAGGTGATCAGATCCACTAACTCATCAGCATGGGGGGACACCCAGAAGGTAGAAGGGCCCGTCTCGAAAGCCTTCAGAAACACGGACTCCTCCAAAGATGGGGTTTAGGGAGTCCAACCGCCCTCTTGCATCAAGAGTACAAGATGCCTCCAAAGGAGACATCATCGGGCAGAGATCCTCAAGGTCCATATCCTCAGTGAGGGACTCTACAGGGGAGTTCAAGTGCCTCCTCTTGCACTTTCTCTTACAATGAACCTCTTCTGCTGGAGGCTCCAGGGAGGACACAGAAAAGACAGAGACTCCCAAAGGGGAGGAAACCCCTGAAGGCTTAATCAGGAGGGCTGACCCTGGACAGGATGGGAGGCCTCTAGCTGAAGTAGAGGGAGGTAGGGAGGGACCAGGAGGTGCAGCAGAGGAAACTCCAGACCTGGAGAAAGTCCTCCCTACCACCCGGAAAACTGAGGGACTGGAAATAGGCCAGTCCCCCACATCCAAGGAAGAGGTCCCTCGGAGAGGAGGAATGAGTCCAGAAACAATATCATGACCCCTGGATGATACTGGCCCAGAGCTACCAAAGGCTGAAGTGCTGACAGGAAAGGACCAGTCTAAGAAGACTGTATCAGATACCCCCCTTCCCCCAGCGGAGATGGCATCAACCACTATGGAATGGAGCTCACCCCATTCCAAGGTTGGGGGGAACAGAATAAGCCAGAGCCCTCAGAGTCAAGAAAGGGGGATACTCAGCCTCACTGGAATCTGACCACAGACATCCTGGTCCCTAGAATCCAAAGGCACTGGTGTTGGATGAGGAGAACGAGAAAACAGGATGTGCGAGGCTCTCCTGACTGAATGGGCAGGGGAAGGCAGGAGCCTCAACTCTACTGGGGCCTTGAGGCAGCTCCTCATCATCCTGTCCATATCTGAGGGTAAGAGACTTCTAGAAGACCTAGAGGAGGAAGAGGATAGGGAAGATTTAAAGGGAGATGTCCCTGACCTAATACAATGTTTTGGGGGTATGGTTTTGATGTCTTGAAGACAAATGTACCATCTGCTTGGCAGTAGAAGGGATGACTACCTCCTCCAAAACTATAATCGAATCCAACGATTCCGTCGGATGTGAGGACCTAGCCAACACAACGGATGGATCTGATGAACTAGTCAGATCCGAGGTTGGCCTGATCTGGGTCAGATCAGGGTTTTGCTCCATAGCTCTCAGCTCTGAAGACCTAGTATTTGAGATGGATCAGGCTGGAAACGGATCCAGAGATTTAGGATCCAACAGCAGCAGTTTCTTAGACAGAAATGGCTGGAGAGGGGTCTTTCCTCTTTGGATCTGAAGAGGAAGCCTTCAACAGGGAAAAGAAGGGACTCCCTGGGCCAGACCCTTTAACAAGAGTTTGTTGCAGTGCTCCACCAAAGCCCTGGGGTTAAATGTGGCACAAATGTCACATTCAACCTCCAGGTGCGGAGCATCCAAGCAATACAATCACTCCTTGTGCGCATCGGAATTCAGCATATTCTGATTGCACAAGGAGGATTTCTTAAAACCAAATGGCTTATCAGCCATAATTCAAACAGTTAAATTAAACTAAACCACTAAAATACCAACCACTATACCAACACAGCCCTATCGGCTACAAGAAAAAAGGGCACCAAAACCCAATGAACAATAACAAACAAAAACCTAAGCTAAGGGAAGGGAGGTAATAAACTACAAGAAAAAACAACAGACAGTACTAAACTACACCAGAAAACTACTCCAACAAATATACCCACTAGAAAAAAGGAAAGAAAACACTTATCTAACTAGAACCAATGAACACGCGTCTGCCCGGGATACACTGAAACCAGATCTGGGGGTCAGAGGGCAGCAGGGCATCATGGGAGAGGGAGGAGCTAGAGCCTTGGATCCATCTGTAGTTTGCTGCCGGCTCAGATCTGATATCGGATCCTAGACCCTATGGTAATGAATGATGACTTGGATAACATCAGATCTGAAGATCACTCCAAACCTGAAGTCATCAGCAGGAAATAAAGGAACAGTTTCTGTCTAATTTGCAAGTTTGGACAACAAACACAGGCTCATACATGATTATAGACGTTTACTCTTGGCAGGGCTTTTTTTTGCAACTGGGCTGCTGAAACCAAAGTAAGAGAGATATTAGACAGGCTCCTGTTCATACGGATCACTTCCCTGGGAGGTCAAGGAAAAGCAAGTAAAAAGACATAGGCAGAGGTAGAACATAACAAATATCTGAAAAATAAAAGGAGGAGTGCCACCAAAAAGAAAAGTCCCAGAAAGGAATGGTCCAAGTCTTCAGCAAACCAGATCAAGAAATGGATACCAGAAATGCCAAGAGTATGGTACAAACCATGCAGGCAAAAGTATAGCTGTCTAAGTTGCACTTAGCAATAAAGTACAGCTGGATAAGTAAATGTATCATAAAAAAGTTATGTACTCACCATAATGTTCCATGTGAGTTGTTCATCTCGCCTTCATTCTTCCTAATGGGTTCGGAGCAAATCCTCGGCTCCGACTCGGCCTACTACAAAGCTCAAGGTTTTCAATCAGCTTGAGGCCAACTCCCTATCCCATGATGCATCATGTGTTACCTCAGATCTTGTTTGATGCCTCAAAAAATACCATATGCCATTCTACACCTCCTTAGGTAAGGAAACCATAGAAAGGACAATCAGACCATGACAAAACATAATTCTCGGTCCTCGAGAAAGCCTGGAGGGGGCAGGTAAAGGCTGGTACCTTGTCTTTCGATAGTAGGTTTTGAATTAGCTGTCGAAGTACAGATACCTTTTCTGAAGGAAGTTTTAAAGTGGTGTTGGTGTCCAAATTTGCTCCTATAAAAACAATATATTGTGATGGAGATAAGGCAGATGTTTCCGAGTTTACAGTAATCCCCAATTAGCTGCAAAGGTTCAACATGGTGTCCCTGGCTTGTATGAGCTGATGCCTGGTGGTGGCGGAGAGGAGCCAATCGTCTAAGTACAGAAACACCTAGAATCCCAAACGCATCAGGTGAGCCGTGAACACTCTGGGGGCTGCAGTGAGACCAAAGGGCAGGGCTCAAAACTGGTAGTGACTGGCTCCCAGCCGAAAGCATAGATGATCCCTGGATGGTCTGGCCATTTTTATATGGTAGTATGCAACGCATCCTGGAGATCTATCGAGCACATTCAACTGCCTTTCCTCAAAAAGGGAAGTATTGACTGTAGCGTGACCATCCAGAACTTCTATCTGTTTAGCCTGCTGAGGTCTAAAATGGGTCTCCAGTCCCCTGTTTTCTTCAGAGCTAAAAAGAATCTTGAGTAAGTTCTGGATCCTATCTGGTCTGCGGGGACCGGTTGGATGACGTTTTTCTAGCAACCTTTGAACCTCTATGGTTGCCTGTTCCCTGTAACTGGGTGGAACGTCCAGGATTTTTGTTATTAAGGGTGGTGGAGGGGGAAAGGGAATAAAGTATCCTCTAGATATGATGCTTTGTACCCAGCTGTCTTTTATTTTTAGCCAGGCATCTGGGTACAAAGATAAGCGACCCCCAACTGCCTCCAGAGCTGGACAGTTGGGCCTCCTTTCAGGAGCGCTGATAGGGCGTCCCAAAGAACTGATCTCTGTCGCCCTGATTCTGTGGACCTCCTCTGCCGCAAGGGCAGCATCTTCCATGATTACTCCCTCCCCTGCTCCGGAGGGAGGTTCACCACGTGTGTTCTGAAAGACTCCTTAAGGCTTTTCGGAACCACATCTTTCCTCCCTTCTGATCTTTGGGGTAGGGTCTAGAAGGGGTGTAAAAACGGACTCCGACGGCAGACAGTCTTTCCTTCCTGCTCACACCTGGTAAGTTTCCTTTACTTTGGGCCCGAAAAGAGATGAGCCATCAAAAGGGGTGTTCACAAAGGATAATTTAATGGGCTCCGCAAAGGAACACAAAAGCATCCAGGAGTGTCTCCTAACAGCAATTCCTGTACCCACTACTGTACTCATTCCATCAGCTCCATATGAGATCAGACACATGGAAGAGTTTACCATGAAATTAAGAGTAGTAAGCTGGGAAGCAACCTTCACTGACACTCTCTCAGCTACCGCAACCTGTAGATTATCTCCAAGCTCTCTTAGGAGATCTCTTTGCAGTCTCGTAAAATGTGTGAGGTAGTTAAGTGATCGCATGGCAAGTCATTGAACTAAACGTACACTTTCCATATCTATCCATGATCCTAGAATCTCTGTTCAGAAGATGGACAGGTAAAGAAGTTTATGACATCTACTTTTTAGTGGCTGCCGGCACCACCATAGCATCAACAGCCACTCCCTTCATGAGAAAGGAGTTGTCTTGGGGAGAAGTAATAAATATTAGACCTCCAAGGGACAAGCTACATGGTGTTCGGAGACTCCCATGCCCTTCATGAGACCAGATCCATAGGCTCATCGAAGGGTGGAGACACCAAAGAGGCGGAGGGCTGAGACTCAAAAGCCTTCAGGAGAACAGACTCATCATCAGTAGGGTTGATGGGTTTCCAGCCACTTCTCTGCTTAAGGATTTCCAAGATATCTGCTAAAGAGAGATCCTCCGAAGGGGACCGTGGGGACCCTTCTGACTCATCTAATCGGTGTCTGAGGTGACAGATTCCTGCGAGGAGTCCAGATGCTTCCTCTTGCATAACCTCTTCCTGGGAACTTCATCAGTGGGAGCTTCTGGTGAGGTCTTGGAAGAGCAGGTTCCACCCTGTGGGGCTTCCTGAGGCTCATGGTCTCTCCGCTTTAAAGGGATCTGTGAGGCAGAAGAAAACACAGACACTTTCAGGAAGAAGGCAGTTGGTCCTGAAGTTGTGGATGTCCTGGGGAACATTACTCTCCTCATAGCATCGAAGGCACCTCTGTTCCGATGAGAAGAAACTCCTGGATCCAAAGAAGCAGGTAATTGCCTTGGCACCGGAACAGTGGACTCCGATCCAGAGGTATACGCCAAACTCATCCGCGCAGAGGCTCCAAGAGGCAAAGTCAGAACCGAAAGATCGGTTAGACTGTCCTCCCCAGAGCCGACTGGTGTGTATCGGCTCCTAGACTCTTCAATCGGCACCGAGGGAGTCTAGGAAGTTGGTGCCGATGGCACTGGAACAGGCATCAGCTCCGAAGGTTCCACGATCATCAGTTCCAACTCCTCTGGCTTCAAGTTGGCTTGGAGGAGGAACAGAAAAAAAAAAAGGGGATACAGCTGTCGGTTCTGAAACAGTTTGGGTAGGACCCGATAATTTAGCAAGTGTCAGTGTCTAACAACTTCGGCACCACATGATCTACAGCCAAATCTGATAGACTTCTCGAGGCCTGAGATGAGGGGATCGATGATGCCACCGATTGCAGAGACCGGTTCCAAAACTGGGGACCTGCTCTGAAAAGCTGCAACACACAGCACCAAGGTCTGTGCAGCCAGTATAGATAATTTTTCAGCTGATTTTGGAGCAGAATGTTTCGGCTCCGTGGTTGACAAATTTGAAGATTTGGTAGATTTAGAAGATTTTTGATGTTTTAACTTGATCGTCTTTGTCCAAAGATTCCTGAAAAGAGGATTTCAGTAATCCCCTATAAATAAATTTTCTCTTCCTTTCCTGTAGAACACGGCTACTGAAAGAAGGGCATATGGAGCAGTTCTCCTGTAGGTGCAAAGCACCCAAGCAATAAACACAAATAACATGACAGTCAGTCACGGACATTTTTTGCCCACACTTAGGGCATTTCATGAACCCGGATTTGGGTTGTTTTTCTTTTTGCTTATCAGCCATAGCATATACTGGCAGACAACCAACAAATGTAAGTAAGGCCTACAAGGAGAAACAAGCAACCTAGATAAAACTGGAATATCTATCAATAAAAAGAAGTTAGTAATAAGAAAAAAATTTGCTCAGTAAGAAAAAAGGGTTATTATACAATGACCCCCCATTAATATTCCAAAACGGGCACGCTAATTGATGAGCGTGCACGTTGTAAATCAGACTTGTACTACTGGAAAAAGTTCCAGTCGCCCAGACATTTTCCATTAGTATAAGTCGTAGAAGTCTTTTTTTTTTTTTTTTTACAGTAACAGAGAATGCAAGATCTCAGTTGTTTTTTAGAAACTGTACATAGCGAGACAGCTTTAAAAAAAAGTAACTGAGATCTCTTCTTTTCTCCAATGCTTTTTTTAAAGCTGTCTCGCTATGTTAAACTCCTTTAACATAGTGAGACACTTTGTAAAAAGCAACGGAGATCTTGCTTTCTCTGTTGCTTCCACCCACAGCTCTGATGTACTGTATAAGCATACGCATGCGCAGTACATCAGAATTGCTGCAGAATACAAGACAGCTGTGGAAGGGCAGCACGGAGGCATTATACAATGCCATTATTTAAGAAAACTAAGGGTTTTTTTCCTTTAATAATGTAATTGTATAATAGCAAAAACCCACTTCTAGGTGTGGGTAATGCTGGATTTACCCACGGTTGTCTTTGTTTGGCCACTCGGGCTTCGCACTCGTGACCAAACCACACCAACCGTGGGTAAATCCAGCATTACCCACACCCAGACGTGGGTTATTGCTTAAACACTATATAGCAGTTTCTGATAAACAACTGTCCTAAACGCGGACTTCCAAAAAGTAAACTAGCCCTCTAAATTAAACGGGCTCTATAATTTCAGATAACATATACACGCACACACTAGAAACAATTTACTCAACTTATTATACCAATCTAAATATTTTAAATGCAAATTTTTCTTTAAATTCTAAATTTTTAAGCGCATCTAAACTAAAACTCAAAGATAGCAGAAAAAGCTCTGCGAAAGCCTGAAGTATTCCTAAATGGAAAGGAAACTTGTAAAACTACAAATTCAAACCCTATAAAAGAAAGTAGCAATCAAAAAATGTGTATTGACCCAAGCTGTGAAGTATCCTCTCATCTACTGCAGCGGCAAACTAAATCTGAGGTAACACAAGGTGCATCATGGGATAGGGAGTTGGCCTCAAGCAGATTGAAGACCTTGAGCTTTGTAGTTGGCCGAGTCAGAGCAGAGGATCGGCTCCGAACCCATCAGTAAGAATGAACGGCAAGATAGAACAACTTCACATAAGTTGATCACTAAATGATCACAGCTGCACTAATCTTAGCTATATGGGTTATATCCTGCCAAGGGTATAACAACCAACCAGCTTCTAAACTTTCAGGACACATTCTACGTGTCAATCAGTTTGAGCAAAACTGACTAAATATACAGGTTTGGGTGTCAAGTTTTCCAGAGAATTAATATCAACAGAAAGAGAGAAGCTGAACCCTGAAAGGACCATGCTAGGAACAAAAATAAGTATTCACACCATGGCATAAATAACACATTAAAAAACAAGGAGGACATGAAGAGGGAGCAGCTACTGCAGCAGTGATTATTCGAAAATCTGTTGTTATGGTAAGTTTACTTACACAACTGTATTATGTTGATCATATTGATCACTGCTGCAGTAAACTTAGCTATATGGGTAGATTACTTTATATTTCAGAGGTGGAAGGGGAAGGGTCCAGAAGCCCCTGTAGAGTGGTCATAGCAAAGCTTCATCTAGACCTAGAGAAGTAATCAGGCTTATGTGTTATAAACTTGGATATACATGACCAAGTAGATGTTTTTAGAATACTTTCATAATCCAAGCCTTTCCTAAAAGCCAAAGACGAAGCCAAGGCCCAAATAAAGCGGGCCTTCAAGCTGCCTGGAATAGTTTTGTTCCTGAGAGTAGACAACCACAAGGAAATCTGTTTCGACACATGATGGCTGTTCTTGTAAACTTCACAAGAAAGGAACAACTCTACTTATCTGAAGATGTGAAATATTTAGTTCTGTCAAGACAGCACCGCAAGGCTATCTGGTAAAGAAAGCAAGGAGATGGACAGTTTGGCTTAAAGCAAACCTGGATACCACTTTAGGTATGAAAGGAGGATTAGCTCTCAAAGAAAACCTGTCTCTGTGGAAAATGAGATATGGTTATCTCACTGTAAGAGCTCGCAACTTAGATACTTTTTTTGCAGAGTTCTAAGAACCTCAAGTCAACCAGATTAGCTTGTTCAAATGGAGCAAGTCTTAGCTTTTCTAACAAAATTATGAAGCTAAAAAGAGATGACTATTTTTCACAGAGTCATCTTATGCAAAACCCCTTTAAAAACATTTCTGACATGAGAATGCATTGAAAGAGGATCATCCGTGGGCAGACAAGCTGAAACGGCCAATAAATGAAACCTGATGGAGAAGTAAGAAAGGCCGAAAGATAATGACTCTCAAATACTGTAAAACCAGTGAAAAACTAACCCTGAATGAGTGCGGGTTATGTTGCTGGCACCAACTAGAACATCTTTTCCATTTGTTGATATATGGTTTTCCAGTAGCAGGCTTTCTTGCTTCCACTATTACCCGCTGCATATCCTCAGTAAACAGATGCCGAAAGGGAATAAAGACCCTATCATCCCAACAGTCAGATGAAGTTGTCTGGGATCAGGATGTACCAAGCACACCTGATCTTGTGTGAAGAAGTTTGTGGTAATCGCCCCTGGACACTTCCAAAAGAAGACAGAACCACTGATGCCTGGGCCAAAAGGGACTTGCCACAATGATCTTGGGGGATTGCTTCTGAATCTTCAGAACAACCTTGGATACCAGTTTAAAGGGGTATAAAGCATACAAGAGCATTTCTATCCAAGAAAAGGAAAAGGCAATTGTCTTTCAGGCCTTTTTGCATGGAGTCCCGGAAAAGAATCTTGTCAACTGACTGTTCAAAGAGGCGGCAAACAAGTCTACTTGAGGAACTAACCATAGATGCATCAAATCTTGGAGGACCACCTGATATGCTCTCCATTCCTGAAAGTCTGCCCTTATCCTGCTTAGACTGTCTGCCACAGAATTTTACTCACAGAATGAAGGCTGCCTGGAGAGTGAGACTGCGCTATAAGGCTATGTCCTAAGCTATCATGTCTAGCCTACAAAGAGGTAAGACCTAGTTCACTCTTCTTTCCTGACATACCTCATGACTATGGTATCATCTGTCAACACATGAAGGGGTCCAGGGGACGAATAATGATGCAGAGTAGAGTACCTAGATCAAGGCAAGCAACTCTTTTATATTTATGTGCATGTGTCTGTTCTTGGTGTTCCACACATCTTGCACTTTCAACCCTCCTAAAACTGCTCCCCAGGCAAAGTCCAAAGCATCTGTAGTAACGGACTGCTTTACAGCAGAGAGAGAGAAGACTTGGGCTTAGGGAAATTTGGTGTCTCCACCAAACGATTTCGGTTTAGACAAAGTCTAGCACTGGGATTTTAAAAGACAAAGGAGGTAGGTGGTGAGATCAAAGACAATTCAGATACCATTGCATCTTTCTCATATGGTGTGTCACGGTAATCAGAGGCCATGAGACTACCTGAAGTCTGAAATCTATAAAAAAGATCAAGATACAGATCAATTTTTCCTCTGGAAGACAAGCTCTTTGAACTGAGGTGTCTAGCTGATATCCCCCACCCCAAGAACATAATAATGAGTGAAGTAAAAAAAAAATGTTCTCTTGAAATCCCAGCTTTAGTAAGAGATCTCTGGCAAGTGACAGATTCCTGACACTTTGAAAAAGGCTATTCAAAGATAAGCAAGTCATCTAAATGTGGAAAAATATGGAAACCCTGTAGTTTGCAATGAGCTATAATGTGCAGTGGCACAGGGGTTAACACAGTCACCTCACAGCAACAGGTTCTCTGGTTTGATTCTTGGCTGATGTGCCTTCTGTGCAGAGTCTGCATGTTCTCCCTGCATTTGTGTGGGTTTCCCTCCCACATTCCAAAGACCTGCATCTGGAGCATTTCTGCATGGGTCTCCGGTGAAAACAAGATATGTCCTAGTTGGACTTCCCCGGTCAACAAATGTTAAACAAAAATAAATAAATGAAACTGGAGCTAGACACTTTGTGAACAATCTTGGTGCAGTAGATTGTCCAAATGGCAAGAGAGAAAACTCAATGTCATCAAGACACACAAAACCTTAAGAAACACCATAAGTTTGGGCAAATAGGGATGTGATAAAAATTTTTAATCTAGTGTAACCTGGAAACTTAAATGAGGAAGTAACTGATGAATGATCTTTAGAAACTATTTGTAGTGCATGGTGATTACACTGCAAAACTGGAAAAAGATAAACATGTTTCAGCCGACCCGACTAACAGTGCTCTCAGAGGTGGGTAGCATTTGTTACATACTCCCCAAGCTCTTTTACAATCCACTATCAGGAAAAGGACATTTACACACGTTAGACTGTAAGTAACTTATTTAAATTAGAGCTGTATATAAATACTGTCAGAGTTTTCTCTACAATTATATTTATTTGCTGTTTACGGAACAATACTTGCCAAGTGCTTTACTGGCTTTTAAAGCCTGTAGAACAATGACTTTTTTTATCTTTCATTTTCTGGAAAAAAGAAGTTATGTACTCACCATAACGTTCCATCTGAGTAGGTACTTCATTTGTCTGCAACTTGTGGGTATCGGATCCGACTTCGGATCCGAGCCGGCAGCTTTCCAAGCTACAAGATCCGAGCTCCTAGCTCCTCCCCCTACCCATAACCCCCTGCTACCTGCTTTATTACCTCAGATCGACTTTCTTGCCTCATCACCCAACTAATAACCTCGAGAGAGGAATACATCAGATCTAATCTCCTGACAAGAGACTTACAGGTGACCAGAAAAATCCCAAAAAGGTTCGGGGGATGGCAGGGGGGGTTGGTTGCAGACAAATGAAGTACCTACTCAGATGGAACGTTATGGTGAGTATATAACTTCTTTATCTGAATTAGTTACTTCATTTGCTCTGCAACTTGTGGGACAGAGTCCCCAGCTAATCAAGAAAAACCCTGGGTGGCCTTTACGGAAGGATATTCCGAAGCACCGCGGAGCCAGAAGAAGCCCTGTCTCTCGAAATCATATCCAGTTTATAATGAGAAATGAATGTATGAGAAGAGGACCAAGGGACTGCTGAACATATGTCATCCAAGGGAACCCTGGACCAAAAGGCTGCTGAGGTGGCTACAGACCTTGTAGAATGAGCGTGGATTCCAATAGGGGCTGGTTTGCCTGACGATATGTACCCATGAATAATGCACTGACAGATCCAATTTGCTACGGTCACTTTGGAAATGGCTTTACCCATGGCTGATTTTGCAAAAGATACAAACAACTGGTCCAACTTGTGAAAATCTTTAGTTCTGTGCAAGTAGAAACATAGTTGTCTGTGTACATCCAGTTTGTGTAACTTGTATTCTCCTTTGTTCTGAAAGTTTGGGAAGAACACTGGTAAATTTATTGATCGATTAATATTTGACTCTGAAGCCACCTTAGGTAAGAAAGACGGGTTAGTCCTGAGGGACACTATCCTTGTGAAAGATAAGGTAAGGAGTTTTCATACACAAAGCTTGAAGTTCCGAAACCTTGGCCGAAGTTATATCCACAGAGAAGGCCGTTTTCCACGACAAGAACTTTAACGGAACCGAGGCCGCAGGCTCAAAGGGTGGACTTGTCAGGGCTTGTAAGACAAAAGTCAGATCCCATGGGGGCACCACTGTTTTCACAGGCGGCTTCCAACAGAAAGATGCCCCGCAAGAAGGTTTTGCATAATTTTAAAGATGCCAAGGACCCTAAGCCATCACCTACATGAAAATGGGAGATGGCTGCCAACTGCACTTTTGACCATAGAAGCACTTGCTCCCTGCCGAAAGATCAGCGACAGAAGTCCAGAATAGTCTGAATAGGGACTGTAAACGGGTCCAGGCCCTTGTCTTTAGCCCAGATGGAGAAACGTTCCCATTTACTATTGTAAAGTTTTCTGGTAGACGGCTTATGAGCCGCAACCAGTATGGCCTTAACAGGAGATGAGATACTGGGAGTCCTAACCATCATTGGAACTGGATCAACCAAGCTTGAGATTGACCAGGTTTGGGGTTTGGCAACCCGCAGGATGCGAGATCAGGTCTGGAATGGGATCCAGAATCCATGGAGGAGCCACACTGCGAGACCGCAGATAAGGGAACCAGATCTGACGAGGCCAGAATGGGGCTATGAAGATAACTCTGCTCCCCATAAGCGGGAGAGGGGGTAAGCATAAAGGAGACCGGGAGGCCAAGCATGAACTAGAGCGTCTCTGGGATTCTCCCCTTTGGGGGGCAGTATTGCGAAGTATTCGCTGCATTTTGTGTTTAAAGGAGAAGCAAAAAGATCGCAGCGAGTCCAACCCCACTTGCAGAGGATCTGCTTCGCAACAGATGGATTTAGAGACCACTCATACAGATTGAGAAGTACCCAACTCAGTTTGTCCGCTAATATGTTGGACCGTCCCGGAATGTGCATTGCTATCAGAAAACGGTTGGTGGATATCGCCCATTCCCAAACTCTCATGGCCTCTCGACAAAAGGGATAAGATCTGGTCCTCCCTGTTTGTTTATATACCAGACTACTGACATATTGTCCGTCTGGATTGCAATAGTCCCCAGAGGGAGAAGGTCATGGAGAGCTTGCAACGCCAAAAGCACTGTCCTCATCTCTAGGACATTGATATGCAAAGCGGTCTCTAGGGACGTCCACGTGCCTTGGACGGATCTGCCTGAACAATGCCCCCCCCCCACCCGAAGCAAGAAGCGTCCGTGGTCAACGTGGCTTGGGGTGGGGGGATCACAAAGGGCCTCCCTTCTCTGAGATCCCACGCATGGAGCCACCAGAGAAGGGAGTCCTTGCAAACTCTGCTCAAAGTTGTATCCGCGTGTTCAACGGGTGGAGTGATAGGGACCACTGAACTTGCAGGGTACACTGCAATATCCTCATTCGCAGGCGTGTGTGAAGGGAGAGACCGATCGCTGCCACCATAGACCCTAGTGCCCTCAAGACTAACTCTGCCGGAGGAGCAGGACTCTGTAGGGCTAATACCTGATATGAGAGACTGCTCAGCCTGTCCGAAGTTAGGGTAGCTCGAGAGATACGGGTATTCAACCTGGCCCCTATGAACTCCAGGGCCTGAACGGGGCACAGAGAGGATTTCTGCAGGTTCACTGAGATGCCTAAGTTGAGGGCAAGAGTCAGAGCATAATCCCTTGCCACACAGAGCTGATGCCTGTTGGTGGCGGTAAGGAGTCAGTCGTCTAGGTACGGGAAGACCTGAATGCCCTGAAGTCTCAGGTGGGCTGCAACCACTGCCATGACTTTGGTGAACACCCTGGGGACTGAGGTGAGGCCGAACGGAAGAACCCTGAACTGATAATGACTGGCCCCTAGCCGGAAGCGGAGGAACCTTCTGGATTGTCTGTCCATCAAAATGTGGTAGTACGCATCCTTGAGGTCTATAGAGCACATCCAGTCGTTCTCCCGCAAAAGGGGGAGAATTGATTGGAGGGTGACCATAATTGATACTCCAGTGGACACAAACATCCTTCAGAGAGGACTCATAGAAACGAATAATTGGTGCCAGAGCCATGGCCTTAAGCTTAACGCCAAAAAATGTATAGTCGTACCCTTTGGGAAAAACAAGATACCCACAAATTACCACATAGGTGGTAATCCATTAAGTACGGAAGAGGTAATCAGGGACCTAGGGACCCAGGTTGACAGTAACCTCTCATTTGACACTCACATTGCCAAAGTGGTTAGGAAGACCTTCTATATTGCCCACCTTATCATGAAGGGTTTCACATCTAGATCAAGAGAGGTCATTGTGCCCCTGTACTCATCTCTTATTAGGCCAATGATTGAGTACAATGCCCCATTTGGGATGTATCTTACCAGACACCTGCAGCAGTTGGAAAGACCCCAAAAGTTCCTCACCAAGAGGATAAAGGGTCTTAAACATATGTCATATGCTGCCCGACTGAAAAAACTCCAGCTCTATTCAGTCGCATACCGCCTACTCAGAGGTGACCTGTGTCTAACGTACAAGGCCATGTCCAATCCGGAATTAATGGACATGCTCCACCTCAAAAAATCCAAATCCATCAGAGCCACGAGAGCAAGAGACTTAAACCTCAACACAGAAATAAATAGGACGTGCTGGAGGAACAGATTCATAACCCAGAGGCTCCCTACACTCTGGAACAGAATCTCAATCCATGTTAGGCAGAGCCCCTCACTAACTCTATTCAAGAGAAGTCTTGACGAGTGGATGGGAGATCGTAGGTTTACCCCCGGGGTCATCTCTGTGTCACTACCAGACAGAGGCTCAGTAAACTAAACCCTAAATGGGCGTAGTATTCTCATCCTAAGGAGTGGTGAAAGCCACACACACTCTGGCTAGGCTTATAAATGCCCTAGGGCAGATAGCCTAGTACGAAGTACGAACCTATGACCATCCGTAATGTTTCCTTAGGAATGAAAAGGTTCAGAGAGGAAAGGTCTAAGATGGGTCTTAGGTCCCCCGTTTTCTTTGGCACCAAAAAGAACCTGGAGTAATATCCCAATTCGGACTGATCTGGGGGGACGGGCTGGATGGCTCTTTTTCTTAGCATCTTCGACACCTCTGAAGCCGCTGCCTCCCTCTGATCGGGTGGGTACATCGGGGCGGCATCTGGTCTTGGGGGGAAGGTTTATGAAGGGGATGGAATAACCTCTGGATACGATACGGAGCACCCACAGATCTGTTGTAAGGGACTCCCAAGTTAACAGGTGCTCCGTCAACCACCCCACCCGACTGCCTCCAGAGAGGGACAGTCGGGCAAGCCCTCAGGGCTGTTGCGCGGGTCTGTCCGAGAAAGGTTCTCTACACCCGAAGTTACGCGGCCCCCTTCTGCCTCTGGGCCGGTGCCCACCTTGTCCTCCTCTGCCTCTAGAGGACAAGGAGTCCTAAAGCTGGATGGGATTGCTGAGACTTGCAGAACCACAGCTTCTTTTGTCCCCTCTGATTTCAGGAGAAGGATCGTTGGGGATTAGAGAAGTGGACTCCGACGGCAGACAGCATCTTCCCGTCCTTTTCGCTTTGGACTAGCGGATCACGAACGGTCTTGCCGAAAAGCGAAGATCTGTCAAAGGGTGTGTTCGCGAAGGACGCTTTGAAGGGATCCACAAAGTCGCAAAGACGGAGCCAGGCGTGACGTCGCAAGACGACCCCGGCTCCGCTGGCCCTAGAGGCTCCCTCCCTCGAATGTGAGAGAAGCCACATAGACGTGTTAGAAATGGATTTTAGAGTGGCC
The DNA here is from genome assembly GCF_019279795.1 of Protopterus annectens. NCBI lineage: Eukaryota > Metazoa > Chordata > Ceratodontiformes > Protopteridae > Protopterus > Protopterus annectens. Next base: position 673,155,871 of record NC_056736.1, read on the forward strand.
ATTCGAGTCGAAAAAACATTCTTGTCAAGTCTCGCTGTAGCCTGATGGCATGTGCCATATAGTTCAGCTCCCTTATCGAAAAGGTCGCTGAAGCAAACATCCACTTCCCAATGTGGTCCAGTGCTCGAGATTCCTTATCTGGCGGGTGGACCAAAGAACTCTCCTGTGCGAGTTCTTTCTTGGTAGCAGCCGCCAACAACATGGCATCAACGGGAGATCCCTTGGCCCAAGACTGCCTATCTGTAGGGGGGCTAAGGACTTTATCAGGATGCCTAGGAATTGGCTCCACAGTGTCAGGTTCCTTCCATGTCCTGGTAGTAATTAAGTCTACCAGGGGGTCAGCCGGAGGGGACACACAGCAGGTAGATGGGCCTGCCTCAAACGCCTCCAGGAAAACGGATTCATCCACGGAAGGTTTTTGGGCAGACCCCCCCCCCCCCAATACTCAACATTTCCATGATGTCTCCGAAGGAGACATCCTCGGGGGGTGACCTTGGGGAACCTTCCCTTTCATCTAAATCCGTGTCGGTGGTAACGGACTCAGGGGAGTCCAGGTGCCTTCTTTTACATTTACGTTTCAGAGGGTCCTCCTCGGTGGGGCTATCCGAAGAGGGCTCGTCCACGGGTTCTTGTTCCTCCAAGGGAACTAGCTGGAGGGCTTGAGCAGGCTGTCCCGATGGTCGGATGACGGAGGATAGACCCTCATGCAGTGGGGGTACGGGAGAATCCGAAGCCCGGACCGGGGACCTGGAGGACCTCGACAGTACCCTCTCCACTACCTCAAAAGCCAAAGGAGAACTTCTCTCACCAGGCTCCGAAAGCATTCTCCTCGGCTCCGAGGCAAGGATCGGGGTCGGGGCCGATGTAGTCGGCGCCAAGAGAGAGGTGCGCTCCGGACCCAGTGGCGCTGAAGACACACCAACTCCCCCGGATCCGACCCTCAGCCCTCGGCCCAGAGAACTCTGATCCGACAGGCTTGAGGGTATAGTCGGAGTCGAAGAGACCAGCACTATCGACGCCGACAATTCCCCGGTTCCGAAAGGGCCAGGATCAGATGACTCCGAGACCCGAAAACGAGTCGGAGAAGGAGTGATCGGAACAAAAATGGGGGCCGCACTCCCTTCCAGAGGGGGGGAGGGAGGCAAGAGCAGCCCCATCTGCATTTGGGTCTGTATGAATCGACGCATCATCCAATCCATGTCCTCTTCGGCGAGGCTTCTGGTCGATCTAGAAGTCATCGAGGCGGGCCGGGAAGGCCGCCTCGACGACCTCGAGGGAGACCGGTCCTCCTCCTCCGGCGAAAAGCTGGGCAAACGGAGCCAAGAGGGAGAGGATCCGGGGACCCTCGAGGGAGACTTAGCCAATTTAGACGGTGGGGCTGAGGGTTGAGTCTCAGCTTGCCTTTTATGGGATTTATGTCCCTCCTTATCCTTGTGACTCTTCTCTCTGGTGGAAGAGGCATCAGTGTCACTCAAGCTCGAACCCAAAGAGGGAGGCTGAGTCCCGGGCTGAGCAAGGGGTGTAGAAGGCACCGGAGCTGCCAAGGCAGCCTGAGAGGGAGAGGAAGAAGAAGCCGATTTCTGGGGCAGCTTGCCCGCCAGGATCAGCTTGTGCCCGGGGGTTAAAGGCTGCACAAATTTGGCAGGCCACAGATAAATGGGCCACCCCCAGGCATAAAACACACTGAGTGTGGCCATCAGCTGGTGAAAGCTTATGGCCACACTCAGTACACTTCGAAAAAACGGCTTTGGGCCCTTCAGCCATTTTGAGTCACTCACACCCAAACACTAAGGGAGGAGGGGTGTCACACAGAGAAAAAAAGGCTAGCTACAAGAAAAATAACTAACTACAAACTCGTAGATAAACTCAGGGGCACTACACTACAAAAACGCTAGAGAAAAGAGATTTCAACAAGTTAATGATCTCACCAAGTCAGGAGTTCTTCAAAAGATAGCTACTTCAGCCGCAGCAAAAAATGATCTGAGGTAATACAGCAGGTAACAGGGGATTATGGGTAGGGGGAGGAGCTAGGAGCTCGGATCTTGTAGCTTGGAAAGCTTCCGGCTCGGATCCGAAGTCGGATCCGATGCCCACAGGTTGGAGAGCAAATGAAGTAACTACTTCAAATCAACAGTTATGTACTTACAATAACGTTAGATGCATGGTGGCTTTTATTCTTTTCTGTAACCGACAGTTAAATACTTAACATTAGATCCGTGTTGTCTCATTTTCTTTCAGTTCAAAGACTGGGTTGTGAAATCAGGTTGGATACAACCTCATCTTCTACCACAGCTTTGGATCCAAGAACTTTGACTTCTCCCCTACCCACAATTCCCTCATGCCTGATTTACATTAGATCGAGATTGCAGACTGTTCTAATCATAGAGACCAAAAATTATGGAATGGAATAATAATCTGAAAGCATTCCACACTTAGGGAAGGTGATGTGGAACAAAAATACAGCGTCGTAGTTGAGGTCTGTCCAGGATGCAGAAGATGCAAAAGGCAAGTTGGGAGGGGGTATGAGGGAGGGATCTTGAACTGAACAAAAATGAAACAACACTGTTCTAACATTGTTAAGTACAAAACTATTGTTTCCAACACTGTCTACTTTTGACCGATTCAACATTTGAGACACATTCCCAAGCTACCTAAAATAATCTGAGTGGACTCAAGGAAGGACATTCCTGAGAATGGCAGAGCCAAAGGGTGCATGAGCTCTAGATTGCGCATCCAAATTATACTCTGATGCAGTATGTGCGGATGACCACATCTCTACTGCACAGATGCCGCTAATGGGGAAGTACAACTGTGTAAAATCTTACCATAACAGTGAATGTTCTTCTTTTCACTGTTGTAGTATTCTGTACATAAGGGATCTCCTGTCAAAGACAGCCCAACATCCGGCCAATATACCACAGCATTTAGAATGTATAGGCGCTGTATGTCACACGTATGCTCCCCACTCAAACAGTAGGACATAATGGTGATGTACAAAGCAAAGACTCAGAAATGAAAAGTCCCAGGAGAAGCAGAATACGCACAGGGACACAAAAGAAAGAAAAGTTGTATAAAAACTTACCATAACCATAGATGTCCTTCTCTTCCAAGTTGCAGTATTCTGCATATGGGTTTACCCTTCTAGTCTCATGTATGTATGGCCAGTATCCAAAAGCATTCAGTCCCTTCTACGTACGGCCAGTATCCAAAAGCTTTCAGTCCCTCCTAGGTGCAGGAGACATCTGCTCTAGGCGAGAGTACATGAGCCATAAGAGTGACGTCAGCACGCACCAGCCCTCAGACCTGAAGGCCCCAATAGGAGCCAGTCCTAATAGGGCAATGCCAAGTCATTGCCATCCAGAGAGAGAAACATAACTGATAAGCAGAGAAGGTAGGAATACTGAAACATGGAAGAGAAGGACATCTATGGTTATGGTAAGTTTTTACACAACTTTTCTATGTCCTTCTATTCCTATGATGCAGTATTCTGCATATGGGTGATTGCCAACATCCTAGCTGACAGGTTCAGCGCAAACTTCTCCCCCCCCTCCCCACCAAAAGGGCAAATATCTATCACAGCAGAGTGCTGCCCCCCTGACATCTCAGATGCTCAGTTAAGAGCCGCCCTCTCCAAAGCAAAAAACACAGCATCAATGGGACCAGACGGTGTCCCGGACTGCGTCCTACATGAACTCCAAGAAGAGCTAAACCCAAACATAAAATTAGAAGTTATGTACTCAACATAACATTCTGAGTTGGTATCTTCATTTGTCTGCAACCTTTGGGATACGGATCAGATCTCGGATCCGAGCAGGCAACTTTTACCACAGCATAGATTCGAGCTCCTAGCTCCTCCCTTTACCCATAATCCCCTGCCAACCCTAACTGACCTCAGATCAAGTTTGCCCGATATAAGCAATGTAAAGGTGCCCCGGAAGGGGCTAATCCAAGACAGATCCTAAAGGTCAGGGGGAAGGTGGTTGCAGACAAATGAAGAAACCTACTCAGATGGAACGTTATGGTGAGTACATAACTTCTAAATCTGAAGTAGGAACTTCATTTGTCAGCAACCTTTGGGACAGAGTCCCCATCTACATGAATCCTTTGTGGCCTTTATGGAAGAACATTTAGGAGCACTGCAGAGCCAAAGGACGCCCTACCTCTGGAGACAACATCCAGTTTGTAATGGCTGATAAAGGTATGAGATGAGGCCCAAGTGGCTGCAGAACAAATATCATCTAAGGGAACCCTAGATTTAAAAGCCGCCAAAGCAGCGACGGCCCTAGTAGAATGAGCTCGAACCCCTTGAGGTGCAGGCCTTCCCGAACTCTGGTATGCTAAGGGGATACAATTAGCTATCCACCGTGATAGTGTAACTTTAGAAATTGACTTGCCTAAACTTGTTTTGGCAAAGGAGACAAACAACTGGTCAGATTGCCTATGACCAGCAGTTCAATGAGTATAAAAACGTAATTGTCTGTGCACATCCAAGGAATGCAGTTTTTATTCTCCTTTGTTCTGGTAATGGGGAAAGAACACGGGAAGATTAATGGATTGATTAATATTAGCTTCTGAAGACACCTTAGGCAGAAAGGACGGATTGATCCTGAGGTAAACTATCTGGATGGAAGGATAAATAAGGTGGCTTAACGCATAGAGGCTGAAGTTCAGAAACCCTTTTAGCTGAAGTAATGGCCACTAAGAAGGCCGTTTTCCAAGAGAGATATTTAAGATCAACCGTGGCCGCCGGCTCGAAAGGGGAGCTAGTCAAGGCTTGGAGAACCAAAGACAAATCCCATGGGGGTACTACCTCCCTGACTGGAGGTCTGAGAAGGAAAGTACCCTTGAGGAAAGCTTTACAAAGCTTAGCAGTCAGAGGGCCTGATTCGTGCCCTACATGATAATGCAAAATCGCTGCCAGTTGTACCTTGACTGTAGAGCAGCTAGTCCCTTGATGAAAAAGGGTAGTTAAGAACTCCAAAACCGACGTGAGAGGCGCGGTGAAAGGAGCCAAGTGATGGTGTTCCGCCCAGATTGAGAAACGTCTCCACTTACTTCGGTAGACTCTTCTGGTGGATTGTTTATGTGCTGCTACTAGGATGGCTTTGATTGGTGAGGAGATTCCGGGAGTCCTAATCAGGAGTGGAACTGGAGCAACCAAGCCGTCAGCTTGAAGTTGACCAGGTTGGAGGCCTGGAGACCCAGAGGGTGGGTAATAAGATCCGGGAGTGGATCCAGAATCCATGGTGGATGAATTAGGTGAAACCACAGGTACAGGAACCATGTTTGACGAGGCCAGAATGGGGCAATGAGGATCATTTTGCTCCCCAGCCGACTGGCTTTCTGTAGGAGTTTCAGCATCATGGGCAACGGAGGATAAGCGTAAAGGAGACCGGGAGGCCAAGCATGTACTAGAGAGTCTCTCGGGGACTCCCCTTGAGGGAGAATTAGAGCAAAGTAACTGTTGCATTTGGTATTTGAAGGAGAGGCAAAAAGATCGCAACAAGGTTGCCCCCATAGGGCAAATATTTGTTTCGCTACTAGGGGATTGAGAGACCATTCGTACGGAGTCAGGATCAAACGACTGAGCCAGTCTGCTAGGATGCTGGACCGTCCCGGAATGTGCGTTGCAATAAGAAAGCGGTTGGTGGAAATCGCCCATTCCCACACTCTCATGGCCTCGCGACAAAGGGGATAAGACCTGGTTCCCCCCTGTTTGTTGATGTACCAAATAACTGACATGTTGTCCGTCTGTACTGCAATTGTCCCAATCGGTAGAAGGCTGTGAAGTGCTTGCAACGTCAAAAGCAGCGCCCTCATCTCTAGGACATTGATATGCAAGGAGGTCTCTGTGTCGTTCCACGTGCCTTGGACCGTTCTGCCTGAATAGTGCCCCCCCCACCCCAGGCGAGAGGCATCCGTGGTCACTGTGGCGAAGGGGGAAGGCATTGAAAATGGTCATCCCATGTGGAGACTCGGGGACCGGAGCCATCACATGAGCGACGTTCTGCAAGCCCTGCTTAGGGGAATAGGATGAGACAGGGAGTTGCGAGACAGGGACCATTGTACTTGGAGGGTCCATTGCAGTACCCTCATATTTAGGTGGGCTAGGGGTAGTAGAGGAATAGCTGCCGCCATGGACCCTAGAGCCCTCAGGATCAATTCCGCAGGTGGAGCAGAACGAATGAGAATGGCCTTGACATGTAACCTCAGGTTCTGAAGCCGATTGGGAGTTAAGGCAAGCATTATCCTGGAATCCAATCTGGCCCCTATAAAATCTATCACCTGTGAGGGGACTAGAGAAGATCTGGTCATGTTGATAGTTAACCCTAGACGTGGAGCAAGGTCGAGGAAGTAATCCCTGCCTGAACAGAGTAGATGCCTTGTTGGGGCGATGAGGAGCCAGTCGTCCAGGTACGGAAAGACCTGAATTCCCTGAAGCCTCAGGTGGGCTGCTATAACCGCCAAGACTTTGGTGAACACCCTGGGGGCTGAGGTGAGACCGAAGGTAAGGGCCCTGAACTGGAAATGACTGGCTCCCAGCCGGAAGCGGAGGAACCTCCTGCAGCGTCTCCACTAGAATGTGGTAGTACGCATCCTTGAGGTCTATCAAGCACATCCAATCATTCTCCGGTAATAGGGGGAGAATAGATTGTAAGGTGACCATTCAGAACTTTTGTGTACTGCCAAATTCAGGAGAGAGAGATCGAGAAAGGGTCTCAAGTCCCCCATCTTTTTTGGCACCAGAAAGAAACTGGAGAAAACCCCCGATCCGAACTGATCTGGGGGGACTGGTTGGATGGCTCTTTTTTGTAAAAGCTGCTGAATTTATGTAGCAGCTGCCTCCCTCTGATTGGGTGGTATGTCGGGGAGGCTTCTGATTTTGGGGGTTACAATAAAGGGAATTTGGTAACCTCTGGATATGATGCGAAGCACCCAGCGATCTGTTATGGACTCCCACATTGCTAGGTGCTTTGAAAGACGCCCCCCACCTGCCTCCACATTGCTAGGTGCTTTGAAAGACGCCCCCCCCACCTGCCTCCAGAGTGGAGCAGCCGGGCAACTCCTCAGGGGTTCTGCGTGGGCCTCTCAGAGAGAAGGGTTCTCTGGGCCCAAAGTTTCTGGGACCCCCTCTGCCTCTTGGGCGGCATCCTCCGTGATCTCCTCTGCCACGAGAGGACTGGTTGTCTGGAGCAGAATGGGACTGATGCGATTTTCGGAACCACATCTTCTTCTGACCCTTTTGGTTCTTAGAAAAGGACCTCTGGGTAGCAGAGAAGCGGACTCCAATGGCAGACGTCTTCCCGTCTTTCTCGCTCTGGATTAAGGTGTCGCGAACGGTTTTGCCAAAAAGTGCAGAACCATCAAAGGGGCATTCGCGAATGACGCCTTAAAGGGTTCCGAGAAGTCACAGTGTCGGAGCCAGGCCTGACGCCTGATCACCAGGTCGGCTCCGCCAGCTCTAGCGGCTCCTTCAGTGGCGTGTGACAAGAGCCACATAGAGGTATTAGAAACAGAGTGTAGAGTAAACATTTTGGAGGAGTACAGATGCTTGTCTCCTTCCGACATGGACTCTGGGGGTGATGCAGCATATTCTTTTATTATATCCCGCTGCATCCGGATGACGTGTGCCATATAGTTCAGTGCTCTCATGGGGAAGGTTGCTGAACTAAAGACCCGCTTCCCCAGGCGGTCCATCGCTCGAGAGTCCTTACTCGGAGGGCGGACTGCAGAGCGCTCCTGAGTCAGCTCTCTCTTGGTGGCCACCGCCACCAACATGGCATCCGTAGGGGGACCTCTGCTCCAGTGGGTTCTCTCAGCAGGGGGACACAGGATCCTATCTGGGCGCTTGGGGATAGGCTCCACAGTGTCCGGCTCCTTCCAAGCCCTGGTGGCAATAAGGTCCACCAGGGGGAGGGGACACCCAAGAGGTAGATGGCCCTGCTTCGAACGCCTCTAGGAATACGGACTCATCGGAGGAAGCCTTGGGGGCAGACCACCACCCTAATCCTGAACATCTCCATGATGTCTCCAAAGGAGACATCCTCGGGGGGGGGGGGGGGGATGACCTTGGGGAGCCTTCCCCTTCATCTAAGTCTGTATCTTCGGTAAGGGACTCGGGGGAGTCCATGTGCCTCCTCTTACACTTGGCTTTCTGAGGGACCTCTTCGGGGGGGCTGTCCGAGGAAGACTCACCAGCAATATCACGATCCGCAGGAACACCCGGAGACGTTGAAGCAGGCTGTCCCGAAGGCCGGGTGATGGGAGTCCGGACCAGCTGAGAGGGAGTGCAGGGAGGAGCCGAAGCCAGGACCGGGGGTCCGGATACACTCAACAGTGCCCTTTCCACCACCGCGAAGGCAGAGGGGGAGCTACTCTCAATAGGCTCCGAGAGTCGGCTCCCACTCGGATCCGAAGCGGGGACCGGATCTGAGGCTGAGACCCTCGGATCCGAAGGACCCGTGTGCTCCGACCGGGACGGAGCCGAAGTCACACAAAGTCCCTCGGATCCGAAGCTCCGCCCACGGCTCCGAGAGGTCAGATCCGACAAACTCGAGGGACCATTCGGAGCCGAAGTAACTAGTACTGTCGGCTCAGACACACCCCCGGATCCGACGCGGCTCGGCTCCAAGTGCTCCGAACCCAGGAAGCGGGACGGAGAAGGAGCGATTGGGGCAAAACAATGGGTCCAGCTTCCCCCCCCCCCAGAGGGGGGGGGGGAGGCAAGAGCACTCCAATCTGCAGCTGGGCCTGGATGAACCTCCTCATCATCCGGTCCATGCCTGCATCTGACATACTAAATGTAGACCTCGAAGAGGCCGAGGCAGACCTAGAGTGACGCCTCGATGACCTCGACGGGGACCGGGTTGCCTCCTCCCCAGGTCCCGGTGAAAAACAAGGGGACCGGAGCCGAGGAGGAGGCGATCCAGAAACCCTGGATGGAGAAGCCCGCTTGGCGGGCGGGGCCGAGGAAGAGTCCTCGCCCCGCCGCTTATGGTGCTTCTCCTTCCTTTTGGTTTTTCCGGCCTCCCTATCCTACGGAGCCAAAACGGGAGGTTGAGTCCCAACCGGAGGAAGGGAGGCAGGGGTGGTTGCTACCGAGGACTGGGTAGCGGCCACCGAAAAACCGGAGGTCGGAGCAGAGTCCGGGGGCAAAAGGCCCGCCAGAATCAGCTTCGGTCTACGGTCCTTAAGTGCCCTGGGGTTGAACTCTGCACAAATCGTGCATCCCGAAGAAAGATATTCAACCCCAAGGCACCTAACGCACTGGGTGTGGCCATCTGCCGGTGAGAGCTTATGGCCACACTCGGTACATTTTGAAAAGATGGCTTTAGGGGTCTCCGACATATCGAACGTAAACCACACTCACTAGGCCCCTAACACACCACAAACACACACTAGGGAACAGCGAGGGTAGGGAGGAAAACATTTTTAACAAAAATAGATATTTAAGAGGGAACCTACACAATCTCACACAATCACACAAGAAAGTACAAAAATTCTTAGATTTTTCTCACAAAAAACCTTCCGAACGCCAGGAGCTCAAAATCCAGCTTGCTGGCTTGAAGCGCGGCAAACTAGTTCTGAGGTCAGTTAGGGTTGGCAGGGGATTATGGGTAAAGGGAGGAGCTAGGAGCTCGGATCTATGCTGTGGTAAAAGTTGCCGTCTCGGATCCGAGATCGGATCCGTATCCCAAAGGATGCTGACAAATGAAGTTCCTACTTCAGATCTACTGTTCAATCTCAGCCTTACAACAGGATATGTGCCCAAAGAGTGGCGTACAGCGACAGTGGTCCCTCTCCATAAAGGTGGTGCCTCAACGGATCCTGGAAACTATCGCCCCATAAGCCTGACTAGCTTGGTCTGCAAAGCTATGGAAAGGATCATCATGGACCTCATAAATAAAAATATTGGGGACCTACAGACACTGGATCCTACCCAGTTCGGCTTCGTCCAAACTAGTCTTTTAATCAGCTCAGCTAAAGTTGCCTGGCAGATTAGGTGCAACAAAGGAGGCCTGAAGCTTTGGAATTAGTTTGGTATCAGCTGGGCATGTAACGAGTTGGCAGACTTTCAAAATTCCCTACACAGTAATCGGTCAGAAAATACTGGGTGAGCAAATGGGTGTAATTAAGGTAATGACTCCTGTGAGCTCGGACACATTTCTATGTAATTTGCTCCTTCACTATTCTAAAATCCCTCTTCTAGTTCACTTCTCTCTTTTATAATATTCAATGCTTTCATTTTCTAGTAATTGCCTTTTTTTGGCAGTGAACATGAATTAAACTTAAGGATTTACTCTGTCTAGGCAATACAGATCTTATGTGCAAGCTCAATCATTCCCTTAGTAACTTTCACTTGCGCCCCCCCCCCCCCTTTTGAAGTACTCCATAGGGAATTTTTTAAATCTGCCAACATATTACACTCACAAAACATCATTCTTCCCCCTAACATCTCCAAAATTTCCTAACATAGGCAGTTACTAGGCTAATGGCCCTGGGGCCCTTACAATCCTAGCCAAGAGTTTATCCCCCAAAAGAAACCTCAGTCAGCACCTGTTGCGCCTGTCAATGAGGGGGATACGGGTGGAACCCCTGGGAAAAATCTGTGGTTTCCCATCAAGGCTGCGCTTGAAGAAATTTTTGGAGTCTACTATGGGTATAAAATTACCTATGCAAACACTTGCAAAAAAAGATCCTAAACCTTCTAAATGTGCTCCATTCTTTGGAGCCAAACATATGTCCTCCCATTGTGCTCTTGGAAATTTCTTTTCCAGTGCTTTTTCTCTTCTAATCTACTCTTGATTAAACCTTACTGTAATATTTTAATATTTTATATGCCCTACAAATTATTCCTTTTTAAAAGCAACTTCTATTTTAGATTCAAATAAAATCTATACCACAGCAGGTCTTTCACTTAAGATTTCTCTAGCCATCTTCTCCTTGCATACTCTAATATCAATCCCTTGTAATGAAACCAGTCTTTAACTTGCGGTCTAGGTGTCTTCTTGTCCTCATCACACTCTACTACTTGTCCTTCTTTAGTTAGGTGGTCCCTGTACCTTGGCTCCTTTGCCACCGTTTTCACTAAATTATAGTCAACTTACAATTATCCATATTGGCAAAATCTTCTATTTCCACTCGTGTGTTGTCTTACTTTTTAGAATACTTTCTGCTATTCTATGAATATAACATTCTGCATGGTTGTTAGGAGGTTCATAGGAGATTACCAGGCTAATGGCCATAGGGCCTTTACAAGCTAGCCATGTTATACTCGTGTTCCTTAACTGACCTTGGTTAGATGGTCATCATTTGCACAGTGAGTGCATGATCAGCGCCGACTGCCCCACTCCATGAAGGACATGGATGCCACCACCCAAGGTGAATTTACTGTCTCCCATCCACCCATCTATAATGCAGCTGAATATAGAGTTATTAAATAACTCTGCTTCATGTGAATTGGGACTCCATTCCAAAGGAGTGGAAATTTCTGGGAGATGCATCTGTCTCTCCAGCGTGTTCTGTTAATGTCACAGAATAGGCTGAGATAGTGCAGGGTTAGAGACTGCTCTGTAGGCCAGGCACAAGTTGCTTCTCTGAAGCCTGTAGGATACAGAATGCGGTTATAGGGCTTTCAATCTTTCTATGTAGGTTATGTTTTGAAGGCCCTAAATTTTCATGGTGAGAAACTTCTGTGGTGCCACCATCTGCTGCAAGTATCTGGTGAGGTACATGCAAAAGGGAGCAATATACTCTATTAATGGTCTAATGAGGGACGAGTACAGAGGAGTTATAACATCCTTAGTCTTGGATGCAATGCCCTTACTTATGTGATGTGCAACGTAGAAGGCTTTCTTTATCACTATGGAGACATGATAATCAAAGTTTAGATAGCTATCAACTTGTGTTCCCAAATCTCGCATTACTGGGATTGAGCAAACTTGGCAAGTCACAGGCCATCTAATTTCACCTGAACTTCCGAGAAACAGATTCCAAACAATAGAGACCCGAAAAAAGATCCTTGTTATAGATAAATATGTATGTATACCTTTAGGAAGCTTTCCATAGGCTTGAACATGTATAAATACTGAGTAAGTGTAAACCTGACAGACATTTCGTAGTAAGCTGTTGATATGCAAGCATTATGTCTGTGTAGTCCGTCAGTTAATCAGTTTGTTTATATTTTGTACTGCTGCTATCCATCCTGATGTGTTTCTATGCAATAATGTATATAAACAAACTACCCTGCCTGTTTGTCTTCAACTGCTGCAAACCAAGACGAGCGACATGGTGTCAGAATAGGATCCATATTCAGGACAGTGAGGCATTCAGTTAATGGTGGAAGAATACAGAGGAATGGATCAGCCCTACTGCACGTATAACTAGCAAAAAAAAGGTCAGAAACGAATTTCAGGTTTCAGAACATATTTAAATGATTTCTTATTTGGTAAATACAAAACGAAGCACTCAGAAAATTCAGAACGAATTTCTAATTAAACAAAATGTCTGAAACTGCAACATATTGATAAAAATATTCAAAACAATTATGAAAATGATTGAAACAATATCCGAATCGCACAAAATGTAAAAAATAATGAAAATGACCGCATTTTTCACTATGAGCTACTTTTTCACATTAATAAAAGCTATTAGAGATATGCGCAGTATACAAAGTGTTTGCATACTAGTGCAGTAATTTAGCAAAATCCAGCCATTTCAAAGCATATTTCACAAAGTACAGTAGTTTGAAGAGTTTATTGTGCATTTGAATGTTACTGCAAGTACTGACTGTGTGTGTTATGTACGAACCTAACACACACAGCCAGTACTTGCAATAACATTCAAATGCACAAAGTACAGTATTTCGAAGAGTTCATTGTGCATTTGAATGTTATTGCAAGGACTGGCTGTATGTGTTATGCACGTACATAATTACAAGGGCCATATCTTCAATGTGTTTGGGCATACTTTGTTGGCATGTCTGAAGGATTTCAGAAACCAGGTCCTCTTGTATTTAATAATATTGTAGAGAATTAGTGTGTGTTTGAGCAAGAATACAATATTTTCATACAAGCTGCTTTTTCTGATAAAGATGATTAAATAAACATCTATCCCATATTTCAAACCGAAGACTACCGCACCTGCAGGCCACTGCATTAACCTGCCATGCCACTCAGCTGTTATTATTCTCCTGAAGGATTTGTGTCCAAAATTCCACTCTAACTTCCCTTCGACTTCGTCATCACCCCTTTCCATTTCAAATTACAATCTTCTGCTTGTGTTACATATATAAGCCTTAACCATTTAGCTCTAAAATATCCCTTCAAATCAGGTAATACAAAACCACCTTGTTCTATTGAAAGATCATCCTATCCCACTTAACTCTTGTCCTCTTTTCCATCCCAGATAAATTCCTTTAACTCTTTATTATCCACAACTATCCCTGCTCCTCTGGTTGGCAAAAATATCCTTGACTGATTTATAAAACTAAAGGAGCTAAAAATATTTTTACTGCTTGAAATTGCTAGCCACATCCATAAAAAAGAAGTTATGAACTTACCATAACGTTCCATCTGTGTTGCCCATTTTCTTTCTTCCTCAACCTGTGAGGTTTCAGATCTGACTCTCTGATCCGACTCGGCCACTTTACAAGGTTAGGATTCAAAGCTCAAACTCCTCCTCTCCGACCCATAATGCCTCATTCCCCCATATTACCTCATCGAGTTTGCTGCTAACATATATGCAGGATATACATCTAAAAATTTTAGAAATTATAAATCCATCATACAGAAAAAAAAGGATAGAAAGTGCACAGTTCAGGGGCTTAGAAAAGAAACTGTGGTTGCTATTAGTATCTCTATCAGTGGTTTCATAACTATGAAGGGGGAAGTAGGGCAAGGAGGGTGAGGAAGAACGAAAATGGACAACACAGATAAAGAAGTTATGTCTTACCATAACGTTCCATCTGTATTGTTGATCCTCGTTCAGTCATTACGCATCAGCTTCAAACTCTCAAGCTAAACTCTTACCCACGGTTCCCCTCTCCCTGTTACCTCTGATTGAGTTTGCAAGTCAAAGAAGGCAGGGGCTGCCTCTGGTCAAATAACCTAAGAGAACCAGATGGTGAGATCCACTAGAAACCACAGGAGGGGGAAGGGAGGGAGGGTCGAAATGACTGAATGAGGATCAACAATACAGATGGAACGTTATAGTAAGACATAACTTCTTTATCTGATATTGTTAATCCTCATTTATTCCTTACACATGGGGCAGACTCCCCAGCTACCTCTATTCCTGGGAGGCTCTCATGGAAGGATATTCCTGAGCACCACAGAACCGAAAGATGTTCTTCCCCTGGAGGCCAAATCCAATTTGTAATGATTGATGAAGGTATGAGGCGTAGCCCAAGTTGCAGCTGCACAGATGTCATGTAAAGAAGCTCTGGCATGGAAGGCAGCAGAAGCTGCCACCAATCTTGTTGAATGAGCTTCCATGGTAGTAAGCAACGAGATATTACGCTGTGTATAAATAAAGGAGACACAGTCCTTCAACCATCTAGCTAATGTGACCTTAGCAACAGCAGATCCTAATCTAGGTCCAGAAAAGGCCAAAAATAACTGGTCAGATTTACGAAAGGGTTTAGTCCTGTTGAAGTAAAAACGGATTTGCCTATGTATATCTACGGTATGTAGGCAATACTCTCCTCTGTTTGAATGATTAGAAAAGAAAACTGGCAATTCAATGGCTTGATTAATTGACATTTCAGAGATCACTTTAGGTAGAAATGACGGATTAGTTAGGTAGAAATGACGGATTAGTTCTCAGAGACACTCTGTCTCTATGAAAAATCAAGTATGGACTCTTGATACATAAAGCTTGAAGTTCAGAAATACGTCTGGCAGAAGTAATAGCGACCAAAAACAAGGTTTTCCATGACAAATACTTGAGGTCGCAAGAGGAGGCTGGTTTGAAAGGGGACATTGTCAGAGCTTGTAAAACTAATGATAAATCCCATGGTTGAATAGGTTCTCTAAAAGGTGGCTTCAGATGATTCGCACCTTTTATGAAGGTCTTGCACAATTTATGGGGCATAAGAGAGGAATCTTGGACACCCTCATGAAAATTAGAAATTGCAGCCAAATTAACTCTAATGGTAGAGGCCGATAGACCCGACTGAAACAGGTCAGCCAGATAGTCTAGTATTATCGACACTGGTGCTGAAAAGTGGTCTATTTGTTTATCTTTCAGCCAACAGGTAAATCTTTTCCACTTGCTTAGATAAGTAATTCTAGCTGAAGACTTATGAGAAGCTATGAGAATATCCCGTACTGGTAAAGAAAGATCATTCTGCCAGGATATCAAGGGAAATGGAATAGCCAAGCCATGAGCTTCAGGCTGTTCAAGATGGGATGAATCAGGTTCTGTGGGTGTGAGATCAACTCTGGGGTTGGATGGAGAATCCATGGTTGATCTAGTAGGTGAAGCCAAAGGAAGGGGAACCAAATCGGTCGAGGCCAATATGGTGCTATGAGGATCACCTTGCTCTTCAACCGACGGGCTTTCTTCAAAAACTGGGGAATAAGGGGAAACGGTGGAAATGCATAAAGAAGACCGGAGGGCCAATCGTGGACTAGTGTCTTCCTGGGTGACTGTCCCGGAGGGGAATCAGGGTGAAGTAGTTAGTCGGGGATGCAAAGAGATCGCAGCAAGGACATCCCCAGCGGTGAAAGATCTCTGTCGCTATCAAGGGATTCAGCGACCACTCGTGAGGCTGAAGAATGCACCTTCTGAGTCTGTCTGCTATCATGTTGGAACTCCCGGGAATGTCTGTTGCTAGAAGAAAACAGTTGGTAGCCATCGCCCATTGCCATATCCTCATGGCCTCTCGACAAAGGGGGTAAGATTTGGTTCCACCTTGCTTGCTGATGTAACAGACCACCGCCATGTTGTCTGATTGAATCGCAATTGTCCCAGACGGCAGCAGGGGATGGAATGCTTGCAACACCAGAAGCACCACCCTCAGCTCTAGAACATTTACATACAGATGGGCCTCCAGTTCGGACCAAGTGCCTTGGACTGTCTTGTCCCTGACATAGCCCCCCTACCCCATCAGGGAGGCATCCATGGTCACTGTGGCCTCGGGTTGCCGGGGGGGGGGGGGGGAGAAGGGACGAGATCATTGTGAGAGATTGTGTCATCCACCAGTTTAAATCCTGTTTGCATCTGTGGGTTACTCGAATCATGGCTGAAAGAGGATGCTGAAAAGAATACCATTGGGTGAGCAGTAGCCATTGTAGAAGCCTCATGTGAAATCTGGTCAGGGGAACAATGGTGATGGAGGCTGCCATGGAACCCAACAGCTGTAAGAACAGAGTGAGCCGTGGATTTTGCCTTTGAAAGGATTGGAATTAGTTGTTGCCTTAGCCTTAGAATTTTGTGCTCTGGAATAGCAGCTCTGCAGTTTTCTGTGTCCAAGATAACCCTATGAATTCTGTCGACTGAGATGGGGGGAGACTGGATTTCTGCCAGTTTATGGTTATGCCTAGACTTTGAGCAGTGAGGAGAGAGTATGCCAGGGCTTTTTCCAGTAGATGTCTGGTGGAGGCGGAAATGAGCCAGTCTAGGTATGGAAACACCTGGAATCCTTGAAGTCGCAAGTGAGCTGTGACAACTGCCATGCACTTTGTGAACACTCTGGGGGCTGTAAAGAGTCCGAAGGGCAGTACTCTGAACTGGTAGTGACTGGCTCCCGCGCAGAAATCTTCTTGATGGCCTGTTCACCTTTATGTGGTAGTACGCATCTTAAAGATCTATACAGCACATCCAATCGTCTTTTTCCAAAAGCGGGAGGATAGACTGTATTGTGACCATTCAGAATTTTTGTACTCTCACAAACTTGTTCACTACACTGAGATCCAAAATTGGTCTCCAGTCCCCGGTTTTCTTTGGCAAAAAAAAATAGTCCTGAGTAGAATCTGGGTCCTATCTGGTCTGGAGGGACTAATTTGGATGACTCTCTTTCTTAGCAGCTTTTCTATCTCTAGTGCTGCTTCTTCCCTTTGACTGGGTGGAACGTCGGGAAGATTTTTTGAAGAGACGGGACAAAGATCGAAGGGGATATGATAACCTCTGGTTATAATCCTTTGTACCCAGGAATCGGCGGTGATGGTTAGCCAGGCAGAAGGGTAACAAGGAGAAACGTCCCCCAACCACCTCCAGCGGAAAGGAGTTGGACCACTCTTCAGGAGCGCTGGTAGGATTGACCAGGGAAAGAATCCCTGGAATCCGTGTTACGTGGACCCACCTCTGCCTCAAAAGGAGCATCTTCCCTGTGAGTTTCCCCCTCTGCCTCTGGGGGAGAACTTGGCCTGTGTGTCACGGAAAGTGACCTTAGAGCATGTGATTGGACACCCATTAAACATCTCCCTCTAGACGATACAGTGAATTACTTTAATTCAAAATTCTTAACAATCCTAGACTATCATGCAGCAAAGTGTACTATCAGAACTAAGTATAAGCCAGCCCCCATGGCTTACTAAGTAAACCAGACAGAAAATCCTACTTAAAAACAAACTCTGGGCTCTATGGAGATCTACTAAGCAACCCACAGACCAACTCAAATTTAAACAAATGAGAAATGATACAAAAAAGCCATTCTCTTGGACAAAAAAAACTTCTACTGTCATCGCCAACAAACAAACCAAAAGAATCCACAAACGTTCTGGGCCAGTATTAAACTTCTTCACCCTGGTCACTCCACCACACCATCCCTTATAGGAGCCAACCCCAAAGACCCCAAACAAACAGCAAACACCTTTAATACCTTCTTCACAGAGGCCCATCCAATCACTGACCAATCAAACAGCAACTCAAAATTCTAGTCACCCAAATTCTGTAACAAATTCACTCCCTATATTCCACTGGCAACCAGTCCCAACTCACCTTATCTGTAATCTTTTACAAAAACTTAAACCATCAACCCCATCAGCCGATAGCCTACCAGCAGAGGTATCTCCAAAAAGCTGCCAAAACTATAGCCTACCCAATATCAATCCTAATAAACAAAACCTTACAAGAGGGAAATATTCCTACAATCTGGAAAATCTCACACGTCATCCCCCTAAACAAAGGTGGCAATTTTAACGAATACTCCAACTACCGTCCAATAGCATTACTTTATCATTTAGCTAAAATAATGGAAAGATGTATCCATAAACAACTACTAGATTCACTTATTGCAAAATAATCTACTTGCAAATTGCCAACATGGCTTCAGACCATTTCATAGTACTACCACTGCTCTTCTATCCTTCTCCGACAGGATCAATCATAACAAAAGTAACAAAACCCTCTCCTCAGCACTCTTTATTGACCTTTCCAAAGCTTCTGACACGGTCAACCATCATTTACTTATAAATGTACTAAGATCTCTTTTCCTAGATTCACTAGTTATTCAATGGTTCTAATCATACCTTAACAGACAGCAAGTGGTGCTTTGGGACAATAACCTATCTTGACATCTTCCTGTTACACTAGGAGTCCCTCAGGGCTCAATTCTTGGTCCCCTCCTATTCTCAATCTATATAAATGACCTTCATCTAACAATTACTCAAGCTACCTGTATTCAATATGCAGATGATTCTACAATCATCTGCTCAGCAAAATCTTCATCTGAACTACAGTCCTTAACCCAGAGAATGTTTACTGTAGTAGAAAACTGGTTTTTACAACGTTGCCTCCTCCTGAACCCCAAAAAGACAAAACTATTGCTCTTCACACCCACCCGCAAGTCCAGACCAGTTAACTTCTCAGTCCTATCCAATAACGGTACCATTATATCTCCAGACCTAACCACTAAACTTCTAGGTATAACAATAGATAACAACCTTACCTATGAAATTCACATTAACAATACTATAAAAACTGTAAACAAGAAACTGGGCTCCCTGTATAGGATAAAGCCATTCCTTACTCCACAAGCCAGAACTTCTATTGCCCTTACCCATTTAATCTCCACACTCCTCTATGCTTCATCCATATATACAAATCTGACTAAAAACAACCTCAACAAACTGTCAAACTCTTATAATAACATAGCTAGATTTGCCACAGCCTCCTCTTTCAGAACCCACCACTGCCATAATCTGAAACAACTAGGCTGGCTTGAGCTACAAAACCAAATCCATTATAACCAAATTATCATTGCCCATAAAACATTCTTCCAACCAACTAAAACTCCAATACTATCAAATCTTTTTACCCCCATATAAAAACCTTAACAACTTACGATCATCTAAGAAATTACTAGTATCCACAAGTATATCTAACAATATATCTCTGATGACTCTGTTCTGTAATGCTGTTGGAAAATACTGGAACCAACTTCCAAATGAACTGACATCTATGTCCTCTTTAACCCTATTTAAACAAAAATTGAAACTTTACCTTAAAACACACTGGTCACAGTCAGAGTGTCAAACAGTCACAGCCCTTAAGGCCAAACACAATGCCAGACACACTAGTCATTGGTGACTCCATAGTCAGACACACTGACGTCTCGCTCACCAGACTGAGTAAGGAGAAGGTCACAGTAAGCTGCCTGTCGGGCGCTAGAATCCACCACATAACGCAAGCACTCAGGTCTCTCAACAGCAGGTACAAATACGACTCAGTCATTGTCCACGCTGGTGTAAACGACCTGAGACGTACCTCCTTGGACTACATGAAGAGAGACATTGAGGAGCTCTCTGATTATGTAGCCCAGGCAGGTATGACCCTGACCTTGAGCAGTATCCTACCTTCACCAAGAATGATGCCACAATACAGAGATAAGATGATCAGCTTTAACAATTGGCTTAAACTCTGGTGTCATTCAAAGGGGATCCAATGTCTGTCTGCCTGGGATGACATGCTGGATAAGCCACGCTGCCATGAGGCGGCTTGCACCTGTCACCCCTGGGATTCCGGATATTGGCAAAGGCTCTTGCCACCCCATAGTGCCTTTTTAGCAAGGCTCAAATTCTAAACCTACCACCCTAGAACACAAAAAGGAAAAAACTAAGGGTAATGCTGCTCAATGCCAGAAGTCTAAATCTCAAAATGCACGCACTCGAGGCCCTTCTCAGTATGGAGAACATCGATGTCTGTGCAGTGACAGAAACCTGGTTCAAGGCTCCTGAGAGCACCCCAGCACTATCAGGTTTTACCTCTTATGCGTTCCGCCCCAAAATCCGGACAATACCAAGAAAGGAGGGGGTATCCATATTCATCAAAGACACCCACACCTCAAGACTGGTGGCAACGCATCGATGCATCGGAGACCATCCAGGTGCAATTAACCATAGGCAAGACTGCTCTGCAAATTGTAGCATGTTACAGGCCACCCTCACAAACTCATGAACCTCACATGGCCTTCCTGAAAACACTAGAGGGATAAATGTATCACCAAACACCATCATACTAGGTGACTTCAATTACCCTAATATAGACTGGGAACACTACTCAAGCCCAAACACCCTAGCCCAAAAGTTCCTGGAATTCATAAACTCAAATGCCATGGAACAACTAGTCACCATCCCCACAAGAGGAGATAACATACTTGATCTCATCATCACGAACATGGGAGCACAATGTTCAACACCGAAGTATACCCCGCACTGGTGAGACCAGATCACAAACTAATCTCGCTGGAGGTCGCCATCCCAGCCCCACCTGAAATAAAAAACACCACAGTAAAGAACTTCTCAAAGCCGACTTCACACTTCTAAAGACTAGTGCGGTCTCCTTTAAGGCCCCGAAATGAGGAAAACAGTACTCAAGCCGCTGAATCACTTACAAATGCCTTCTACCAGCACCTGCAGGACTGCATGGATAAGGCAATCCCAAGCAAAACAAAGACTCTTTGTACCAAAGGCAAGCGTCCAGTCTGGTGGACCCCAGCCATAAACAAACTCTACAACAAAAGGAGGAAGCTACTACAAGATAGAGCAAAATCCTTAAAAGGTAAGACACCCTTGATCACTATAAGTAAAAAACTAAGAGCTCTCATAAAATCATCCAAAGCAAATTTTGAGAGAAAAATAGCTAAAGACTCAAAAGACAATCATAAGGCCTTCTTTAGCTATGTTAGAAACCTGGGAGGAAACCCCCAGATATGCTCAGAACTAGTTCAAAATGATGTGAAGATTACTGATCCTACAGACATTGCCAACATACTGGCTGACAGGTTCAGTGCAAACTCCCCAAAGGAGAGATATCTATACCAAGCGATTGCAGCCCCCCAAACATCTCCAACGCCCAAGTGAGAACTGCTCTCTCCAAAGCAAAAAACACAGCATCCATGGGAACTGATGGTGTCCCCGGCTGTGTGCTCCACGAACTCAACGAGGAATTAAACCCACAGCTAGGACAGCTGTTTAATCATAGTCTTACCTCTGGATACGCACCCAGGAGTGGCGCACTGCAACTGTGGTCCCACTTCACAAAGGCGGTGCCTCCACCGACCCTGGAAATTACCGCCCATTAGCTTGACAAGCCTTATCTGCAAAGCCATGGAGAGGATCATAATGGACCTCATAAATAAAGACATAGGAATTTGCAGACTTTGGATCCATCCCAGTTTGGCTTTGTCAAAGGCAGATCATGCCTTCTAAACTTGGTTGACTTTTTCAAACAGTCACCAAAGCCATTGATGATGGAAAGGCAGTCCATACAGCCTACCTCGATCTGGCAAGGCCTTCGATACAATACCCCACTCGGGTATCATTGAAAACTCATCAGCTTAAATGTTAACCCATACATCACAAGATGGGTTGCAAACTGGCTGAGTGACAGAACCCACAGGGTCAGAGTTGCTGGCGCCATGTCAGACTCAAAGCCTGTCACAAGTGGTGTACCACAGGGCTCAGTCATGGGCCCACTCTTGTTTGTCATCTACTTTTCCAAGTACAA
The DNA here is from genome assembly GCF_019279795.1 of Protopterus annectens. Lineage (NCBI taxonomy): Eukaryota > Metazoa > Chordata > Ceratodontiformes > Protopteridae > Protopterus > Protopterus annectens. The sequence continues at coordinate 673,177,822 of NC_056736.1, forward strand.
GCAAACACAGGAGGGTTATGGCTGACAAAGTTTGCAGATGACTGCAAACTGGGCCATAGTAGAAAACACATCTGACACAGATATCCTTCAGAAGGGTCTCACAGAAACGGATAACTGGTGCCAGAGCCATGGCCTAAAGTTAAATGCCAAAAATGCATAGTCATACCCTTCGGGAAAAACAAGGTTACCCTAGCTACCAAATAGGTGGCAATCCACTGAGCACAGAAGAAGTTATCAGGACCTGGGGACCCAGGTTGATAGTAGTCTGTCATTCGACACCCATGTAGCTAAAGTAGTTAGGAAGACCTTCTACATTGCCCACCTTATCATGAAGGGATTCTCATCTAGATCAAGGGAGGTCATAGTCTCCCTATACTCATCACTCATCAGACCAATGATTGAGTACAATGCCCCATTCGGAATGTATCTGACCCGACACTTGCAGCAGCTGGAGAGGCCACAAAAGTTCCTCACCAAAAGGATAAAGGGTCTCAAACATCTGTCCTATGCTGCCCGACTGAAAGAACTCCAGCTCTATTCAGTCGCACCGCTTGCTCAGAGGTGACCTTTGCCTAACATACAAGGCCATGTCAAACCCAGATTTGATGAATATGCTTCACCTCAAATCTAGATCCGTCAGAGCCACAAGGGCGGGAGACTTAAACCTCGACACGGCTATTAATAGGACGTGCTGGAGGGATAGATTCATCACCCAAAGACTCCCTATGCTGTGGAATAAAATCCCGGTATATGTGAGGCAGAGCACCTCGCTGGCCTTGTTCAAGAGAAATCTTGACCAATGGATGGGAGATCGCAGATATACCCCAGGGATTACCTCAGTGTCACTGCTTAACAGAGGCACAGCAAAATAATGGGTATAGTTCCCCATACTAAAGGGGTGGCGTAAGCCACAAAACTATGGGCTAGGCTTGTAAATGCCCTCGGGCAGATAGCCTAGTATGAACCTATGAACCTATTATGCCCCTGTACAAACTCAGACTAATCTAAATGGCATTGATATCATCATCACTGCTGACCTAGTTTTTTTTTTTTTTCAACCAACACCTCTACTTTCATGGACTAATCCAAATCTGTTCCTTACTTTATCCACAAAAAAAAAAATCCTTTTTTTCTTCCTTGAGAATAGAGTTACTAGCAAATTTATATAACGTTCTGTAATTGTTTTTGTATTCAACGATTGAAATGTTATGTAATAATCAGCTATTACTTTTTTGTACATGCATTTATATGTTAACCATTTTATGTTTATGTTTATCTTTTTGTTAAATCTTTTCAAGTGGAGCTTATCTCCCCGGGCCTCTGCTGAAAATAGACATGTACCCAATTAGACTAGCCCGGTCAACTAATGTAAAATAAAAATATGTAAAATAAAGGACCCTGAGATTTCTTGAACCATATCTTTCCACTCTTTTGGTTTCGGGAGAAAGCACATTGAGGGGAAGAATAACAGACACCTATGGCAGAAAGGGTCTTACCGTCCTATTCACATAGGTTCATAGATTAGTACTAAGCTAACTGCCCTTGTGAGCCATTCCAAGCCTAGCCAATTATCCCTTGTGAGACTCAAACCCTGCACCTTGTGTTTGTAAGGCAAACACCTTAACCATTAGGCCGCAGTGTGCTTTTAACTTTGGGCCCAAACAACAGGGAGGTCTCAATGGGGGCATTAAGAAAAGAAGACAAAGGGTTCCGCGAAGTTGCACAAGCACATCCAGGCATGTCATCTCAAGACCGTAGCGGAACCCGCTGCTCTAGGTGCTCCTTCTGATGTGTGAGATATCAGTCACATAGAGGAGTTAGACATAGATTCAATGGTGACCAGCTGAGAGGGCACTGTCACGGACCTCATCAGACACTGCACCCGCCAAGGTTTCAGAGATCTCAGAAACCAGATCCCTTTGCAGCCTGGTAAAATGTGCCATATAATTCAGGGACCTGATAAAGGTCACTGAAGCAAAGGCGTACTTTCCTATCCTGTCCAGGGCCCGGGACTCCGTTAGGCGGATGGACAGTCGAGCTTTCTTCTTCTGCCAGATCCTTTTGTGTTGCAGCCGCCACCACCAAAGCATCCACATTAAGACCTTTGGACCAATGGGTATCCGAAGCAGGAGGGGACAAGATCTTATCTGGCCTCCGGGGAATAACTTTGACGGTATCAGGAGCCTTCCAAGCACACTGCATGATGAGCCAAACAAGTTCATCAGCAGGTGGAGTAACCCAGGAGGTTGGGGGCCAGGTGCGAAAGGCCTGCAGGAATACAGATTCCTCAAAGGTCGGATTAGAGGACTGCCAGTCACCTGTCTGTTTCAGGATTTTGAGGATATCACCAAAGGATACCTCAGAGGGTGACCGAGGGGATCCTTCCCCCTCATTGAAATCTGAGTCTTCGGTGAGGGACTCCTCTGTGGAGTCCATGTGCTTCCTCTTACACGAACTTTTACGGTGGACCTCCTCAGCAGGAGAAGCTGGAGAAGACAGCGGAAAAGGGGATTCCTGAGGGAATATGTCCTGCAGCCCTTGCACCCGGTGTCCGCTACATGCGACTTGTGAAACCAGTGTACCAGAGGAGGGCGGAGGTATAGACAGTCCGGTATCGCCAGCAGCAGTGAAAGCATTCTCCATCAGTTGGAAGGCTGGTCCACCCGAAGAGGAGTTTATGTCTAGGACAGGGGTCACCCCTCCCCTAAGTGGTTCAGCATGCCAACCTGGAGTCCCTGGATGGCTGTGGAGTAGCAAGTTATGCGTGTCACAGCTGACATCCTGGGTCGTAGCAAAACTTTGCTGCCATGAAGGCAACTGCGGTTCCTTAGTGAGATCCATAAATGAAACCGCAGAAGGGGAAGACTGTGCTACATCCATGGACTTCAAAGGCAATGAAGGAGGAGAATAAGAAGGGGTCTTTGGAGATGGGTGATCATCTCCCAAGGAAGGATAGTTCCTGAGGGGTGGGATACCTCTGGCCAGAGTACCTGGTCCACAAGACGCAACACATCATGTTCGGAAAAGGTTCTAGTGGACCTCACGGAGACTGAGGGAGAAACAGGCCTGTCCACAGAAGAGGCAGACTCGCTGCGCCATCTCATCTGACTGCACAGAGGACAATGGTGCCGAGAGAGACTGGACTACTGTTGTCTGCATCAAAGAAGTCATCGGTGCCGAGGCCATAGTCTGCACCAACGCAGGGATCGTTCCCGAAGTGGCTGTTGGTGCCGAAGCTGGAACCGACAAAACTGGAGTCAGCAATAAAGGCGTCTGTTCCGAGGAAGATCTCAGAGCCGACACGGTCAAGGTCTGCACCGACTGAACGGTCTGTGCCGATACAGTGGTAATGGTCTGAACAGAGGAACCCCTCGGTGCCGATATACAAAAGGCTGCAGGAGAAGACAGAGCTGAAATCACTAATGGAGCTGAAGGCCTTGTTGCCAAAGGTCTAGGCACCGAAAGCACTGCGGCTGACAGAGAGCTCCGGAGCCGAAACTTTAGCCTTTTTAGGTTTTGGTTGGCGGGAGTCCCCAGCCGGGGATGAAGGCAAAGATTTAGCCTTAGTAGGAACATCCAAGGTTTTCTTATGGGCTCTAGGAGGGGTTGAGACCTCCGACCCAGAAATAGCCTCTGAAAAGGGAGATTTTAGAAGTCCCTTCAGTATCAGCTTATTTTTCCTTTCCAACAAGGTTCTATTAGAAAAGTTCTCACAAATAGTACAGGGTGGGTCAACAGACAAATGGGAAGCTCCCAAACAATAAACACACAGTGTGCGCATCAGAAGTAGGCAGTTTGTGTCACAAACAGAACACCGCTTAAACCCCGGACTACCTTTTTTATCTGCCATGACAGCAAGTTAATTAATAGAAAAGTATCAACAATAGTACAAGACAGTACCCGAAGGTATGAGGGAAAAAGATTACCAACGATGGTAAAGAGAGAATACCTTGCGGTAAAAGTGGCAAAGAAAAAGCAGAAAAACCTGAAGAAATTATGAACACTAGATGCGATAGGGTAAGAGACAATAAAATATGAACTTTTCTGACAGAAAAGTAATCTGTAAAGCTATTAAACAACAACTGACTGCACTTAGCTCAAGAGAAGTAGCTTGACAAGACCGAATGGCAACTCGGCAAATGAAATCTGAAGTAACAGGGAGAGGGGAATTGTGGTTAAGAGTTTAGCTTGAGAGTCTGAAGCTGATGCAAGCTTGGAAAAAGGCCAGCTTGTTTCCGAGCTCGGAACCGATACCCATGCGTAAGGAATGAATGAGGATCAACAATATCAGATGGAACGTTATGTTTAGTACATACTTTATCTCTTGCCATTTTCATTCGTTCCTCAACCTGTGGGTCAGACTTCTCAGCTAAAACAACCTAGGGTGGCCCTCTTAGAAGGATATTCTGGAGCACTGCAGTGCCAAACCAGCCCTATTCCTGGAAATAATTCCTAGTTTATAATGGGTACTAAAGGTATGAGAATTTGGCCAAGAGGCAGCACAAATATAATCAACTGACACTTTTGAACAAAAAGCTTGAGATGTCACCATGGATCTCATAGGACGAGCTTTGACACGTCTTGGTAAAGGAATATCTTTCAAAGAGTAAACAAAGAAAATGCACTCAACCATTTAGCCAGTGTGGATTTGGCAACTGCTGCACCATTTCCAACATGAGAAAGATATGAACAGTTGATCAGATTTCCTGAAAGATTTTGTTCTGTCCAGATGAAAACATAGCTGCCTATGAACATCAAAGAGATGCAGTGTGTATTCTCCCTGGTTTTGAAAACTGGGAAAGAAAACTGATAAGTTAATAGACTGATCGTATTTTCTATAGCAAACTTGTATTTTCTATAGCAAACTTAAGCAAAATGGATGGACTGGTCCGTAAAGATACTCAGTCTTTATGAAAAATCAAATAATGAGGTTTAGAAGAGAGGGCACACAGTTCAGAAATTTTTCTAGCTGAAGTAACAGCTACCAACACAGCATTTTTCCATGAAAGAAACTTCAAATCTACCTCAGCTGCTTGTTCAAAAGGGGGAAGAACTATTGCCTATAAAATGAAAGTTAGGTCTCAAGGAGAAGCTGGATCTTTGACTGGGGGATAAAGTAAAAAGGAACATCTAAGAAAGGGCCTTGCACAGTTTTGACGAAGCTAGAGAGATAGAGTTCTCTCCAATGTGAAAATGTGAGAAACAAAAACTGCCATTTGAACTTTTACAGTGGAATACCTGGCCCTATTTTGGAAGAGGAAAGCCAGGAAATCTAATACTTCTGGGATAGGAGCCGTAAAATGATCTATTAGCTTCTGTTGAGCCCAGATGGAGAATCTTTCCCATTTGCTCTTGTAGATTTTTCCGGTAGATATTTTGCGGAAGGAAATCAGAATCGTTTGGACTGGTAATGAAAGCCTGGAATGTCTGGCCATCATTGGAATTGGAGAAACCAATTTTAGGCCTTCAAGATTCAGGTGAGTCTGCCTTGAGGGATGGGACAGTAGACATGCAAGTGGTTCCAGTGTCCAGGTAGGGCAAATCAGGTGAGACCAAAGGAAGGTGAAACAGACTTGGCGAGGCCAAAAGGGAGCAATGAGGATTACTTTGCTCTTCAACCGGTATGCTTTCTGAAGAAATTTGGGAATCAGAGGTAAAGGAGGGAATGCATAATAAAGACTGGGTTGCCAAGTATGAGCTAGACCTTCTCTTGGTGACTGTCCCTGAGGAGGGGATCAAGGCAAAGAACCTGCTGCATTTGTTGAGGGGGTATGCAAAGAGATCGCAGCAAGGCTGACCCCATTTGAGGAAGATCATGCTTACCACTGACTGATTCAGAAACCACTTGTGAGGCATCAGTAAAACTACTAGAATGTTGTACTCTCCCGAAATGAGCACTGCAGTAAGAAAGTGAATGGTAGATATCGCCCACTGCCACACACTCACTGCTTCTCAACACAGAGGGTAAAGATCTGGTTCCTCCCTTGCTTGTTGAACTACCACACTAAGGACATATTATCCATCTGAATCACAATAGTCCCTACAGGGAGAAAGTAGTGCTTGCAATGCTACAAGAACTGATTTCATCTTTAGGATGTTGATATGCAAGTTGGTCTCCTGAAAAGTCCACGCAGCTTGGGCAGTCTTGTCCAGGAAAATGTTCCCCACCGCATCTGTGAGGAGTCCGTGGTCAACATAGTACTTGGTGGGGGAAGAACAAAGGTGGTTAACTTCTGCAGAGTGAAGCCATCAAATGTGAGAATCTTTGCATACACTTGACAGCTTGATCAGCTGGTTGACTGGGTGATGGTGTAAAGACCACTGGACTGATTATATCCACTGTAAGATACTCATGTGTAAGCATGTTGTAGGTAATAGAATTATCATGGCAGCCATCGAGCCTAACGCCCAAAGCACAAATTTTCTTAGCTCTCAACCTATCTCCAAAATGAGGAACACTAGCCCTCATAATGTGGAACAAATAGGCAAAATGTGGAACACGTACTAATTAATGGCTTACTAACAACTTCAGCTAGGAAGGTCATAGGATGGTTAAAATATGCTGGTTTTCCTTATAAAGAATATCTTATAATTAATTAATGTGATTTATTTATATTTACCATGGATTTCACTTTGAAAAATTCCCAAAACTGAATGCGTTACAGACCGTTTCAATATGGAACTTATTGGAACTTCGCGGAACATGAACTTTGCAAGACCCCAAATGAGGTACATTCCTCGCAATGAGGTACACTTGAGAGGCATGCAAATTTTGCTGGAAGGCTTGGAATTGCTACAATCTGTGAGATGTGCAGCCTCCGGGCTGAAACTCTGTCTGGAGGTAGGTAGGCTATAGTTCTTGTGTCCAAATGTGCTCCAATAAAGTCTATCAGTTGAACTGGTAGTAACTGCGATTTTCGCATGTTAACAGTTATACCGAGTGGGATCTAGTTGCAGCAGGTAGTCCTGGCTTGAACGAGTAGATGCCTGGTTGAAGTGGTTAGGAGCTGGTCTTGCAGATAAGGAAACGCATGGAATCCCTGCAGTCTGAGATGAGCTGCAACTACTGCCATGCATTTGGTGAATACCCTCGGAGCAGCGGTCAGACCAAACGGGAGCACTCTGAATTGATAATGACTGGTTCCCAGCCTGAAGTGAAGATAAAGTGTGCAGCACCTGTCCATTCTGATATGGTAGTAAGCATTCTTTTATTCTTCAGGTCTATCAAGCACACGCAATTGTCCATCTTCAGAAGAGGTAGGATTGACTGCAACGTGACCATCCTGAATTCCAAGTTCTTCACTGATTTGTTCAAAGATGTCATCTAAAACTGGCAGACCTCCCAGGGATGACTCTTTTTAGCAGCTTTGCTATTTTTACATTTGCTGCCTCCCTCTGATTGGGTGGCACATCAGGAAGTAAGTATTTGGTTTGGGGAGATTTAAAAAGGGAATGGAGTATCCTCTGGATATGACACTAGGTACCCACTGGTAATCTGTGATGGCTATCCAGGCTTCTGGGTGCAAGGATAAGCAACCCCCTCCAGACTGCCTCCAGAGAAGGGCAGTTAGGCAACCTTTCAGGAGTGCTGAAAAGGTCTGTCTGAAAATTAATCTCGAGACCACTGATTTTACAGACCCCCACTGCCACGAGGGTGGCATCTACTACTATGACTGTTTCCCCCTGTGCTCCTGGGGAAAAGTCTCCCTGAGATTCATGAAAAGGACCCAGAGACTTCTTGAAACGCAGATGTTATGGAGTCCAATATCGCCTACATTCGTACCCATGGGTTCGGAGCCGAATGCCGGCTCCGATTAGGCCATACTTTAGCTCAAAGTCTTCCTATTGGCTGGGCTAAGATGGTATCCCATGCTGCACTGCTCTCTATCCCCAGATCTTGTTTGCCGCTCGTGTAGCTCAGACGTGGTCTCGCTCTTGTCTGTGACTAAGTACCTTTTCTTCTTTATAGCAGAGAAGTTTTTTGTATAAAAAGCTATTTTCACAGCTACTTGTGTGTGTTTCTTGAACTGCGTTGTGGAAAAGTTGTTTTTCTTATAGCGTGTTCTTGTGGTATCCCACTAGTTGTTTCCAATGGGCTAGGCCCATTTCAGTTAGAGGACCTAGTCTGTCCCCTTGCTTCCTTGTGTGCTAACTTTTTCCCTGGGCTAAAACCGCTTAAATTAGAGGAATTAGTCCTCCCCCTTGTATTTGTGTCTAGGGCCATTTCAGTTAGAGGTCTTTGTGGTGTTCTGTTTGTTTGTCCTGTTCCTGCGCTTGTAGCTGTTTGACCGTTGGTCTAGTTTTGAGTTACTCGGTGTTCGTGGTAACTATGTCTAAAGATACTAAAGAGCATAAGCCTTTGGGCTTTAAGAAGTGCACCAATAAGACGTCCATCACTGATGGACACACTGTTCGTGTGTAGTTTTTGTCATGCTTTTAGACCCCAACGTGTTCTTCAGGAAAGGAAGAACAAATTGATTTTGAAGGGACTTCTGAAACCCTCCTTTGAGGAGGGTTTGGAGTGTGCTTCCAGCTATAAGTGTTCTCCATCAAAAGCTAAATCTTCCAAGGCTAAAAAGCGATCCCCGGCTCCATCAGTATCATGGGAGCCGCCGGAGAAAACAGCAAAATCTTCTACGACATCCTCAGCTCCATTGTCCTCGGGGCCGCAGGAAGTGTCAGTGGTTATGGAACCTGCTTCGGCTCCAATTTACTTGGAGCCTGTTCGGAGCCGGTCGCCTAGCATCTCCTCCTCGCAGGTCTCCTTTGGAGAAGAGGTCTCGATCTCCTTCCCTATCCTCCAAGACCTTATCGGATGTGGACGTCGATAGAGTGGTGCAGAGACTTCTTCAGTCACAGGTACTGGCAAAATTGTTCTCGGCTCCAACCCAGTCAGCTCCGGAGCCAGTCCCTCTACCTACATCGATGCTTCCTCCTCCGAGTGCATCTCAGCTTTCGGAGCTGGAGTGCTCAGCTTCGTGTGATGTCCCTAGGTCGGTTCCGACAGCCCCGCCTGGCTTATCGGTTCCAAAGTCAGCTCCGACCCAGTCAGTGCCGTCCACGGGGTTCAGGACTCACGATTCCTCGGTCGGACCAGAGGTAGAGGCTTCGGGACATCTCTCGGTTCCTAGTCTCCCCCTCGGTGCTTCGGAGTGGGGAAGCTTGACTCCTGTCCAGTGGGGAAGCCTGACTCCTGTCTCGGCTTTGGAGGCTGGTCGATCTTCGGACCCAGGAGGACCAGCTTTTGAAGCCATGCAGAGTGTGCTGACCAGGTCGTCAGCGGCATCATACTGTTCGCTGACTCTGTCCCCTACAGCACCAGTGCAGGTCTCTGATCGCCCTCTATCTCTTGACAGCGGAGCCCAGAGGCCGCAGGGTACCCCCACAAGTGGTCCCCATATTTCTGAGGGCCCCTCAGAGTTTTTCCCCGAGGAGTCACCCAGAAAGAGAACATGCAAGAAGAAGCACATAGATTCCCAAGATGAGTCTCTCACGTCAGACACTGACCTCAAGGACTCGGAGGGGTCACCTAAGTCATCCTCTGAGGATGTTTCTTTGTCTGACATCCTAGAGATTTTGAAGCAGAGGTGACTAGCCATCCAAAGCCCCCTCCGAAGAGGAGTCGGTGTTCCTGAAGGCCTTTGGTGCTCAGCCCTCCACCTCCTGGGTATCTCCACCCTTCAACGAGCTTCTGGATCTGTTATGTCGAAGGGTGTGGGAAACCCCTGACTCTGTGGAACCAGTCCCCAGGAGACCCAATAAATTTTTGTCTGCTCCTCCTGATAAGGAATTTCTATCCAAGGGAGTCCCTCTGGATGCCATAGTGGTGGCAGCGGCGACCAAGAAGGAAATAGCTGAGACTTCTTCTACCGTCCATCCCCCTAACAAGGAGTCTAGAACTATGGATCGGTACGGGAAGCGTACGGTTTCTTCAGCAGCCTTTACTTTGCAGTCACTGAATTACTTATCACACTTTACACGGCTCGAGAGAGATCTCCTAAAGGAGCTTGGAGATACTCTAACGGGTAACGTTTCTGAGGCAGTGGCTCAGAAGGTCAACGCTCAGATGTCTACCCTCAGTTCTACTGCGAACTCCTCCATGAGGCTGATCTCTCACACAGCCGAGGGAGCGAGTAGGGCAGCAAGTTCAGGAGTTGCTCTTAGGAGACCTGCCTGGATGCACCTATGTCATTTCGCGGAGGCCTTCAAGTCTACATTCACAGACGCCCCGTTTGATGGTTCCTCTTTGTTCGGAACCAAGGTGAATGACACTCTCACTAGGTGCAAGCAAGAGGGAAAAACTCTGTCTGCCATAGGAGTCCATTTTTCCCTTGCCTCTAGGCCTTATCCCAAGGCCCAGAAGGGTGGAAAGATGTGGCTCAAGAAATCAGAGTTTTTTTCCCCCGATACACAAGGTGAGCCCCCCTCCAGGGGCAGGGGAGGGGGTGGTTATTCAGGAAGACGCCGTCCTAAGGGCAGAGAAGGGCCTCGCAACTCAAGAGACCACGATTCCTTTTGTGGTTCTCCCTACCGCCGTTCCTGATGGGTGGCCCGACTGTGTGTTTCCGGAGCCAGTCGGGGGTCGAATCTCACTATACCCGGAGGCCTGGCAAGATATCACCCAGGACCAATGTGCTCTAAGAATAATTTCCAGAGGATATGTCATTCCCTTCTCGTCAACTCCCCCTCCAATCAAGAAAATCCCGAATGTTCCACCCAGTCAAAGGGATTCTGCAGCTTCAGAAGTTTCAATGCTGCTAGAAAAAGGAGCCATCCAACATGTCCCATCAGACCAGATCGGATTAGGGACTTACTCCAGATTCTTTCTGGTGCCAAAAAGGACAGGGGACCTAAGACCCATTTTGGATCTCAGCTGATTGAACACCCATGTACAAAAGTCCAAGTTCCGAATGGTAACGTTGCAATCTAGTCTCCCATTGTTGTGAAAAGAAGTGTGGATGTACTCCATCGACCTCAAGGATGCCTACTACCACATAAAGATGGACAGGGCAGCCAGAAGTCACTTACACTTCCGGCTGGGAGCCAGTCACTTTCAGTTTCGAGCCCTGCCCTTTGGTCTCACCACAGCCCCCAGGGTGTTTACCAAATGCATGGCAGTGGTGACTGCTCACTTGAGACATCAGGGATTCCAAGTGTTTCTATACATGGACGACTGGCTCCTCATTGCCACCACCAGGCATCTGCTACTTCAGACCAGAGACGCTACTATCAACCTATGTCAACAGTTGGGCATCACCTTGAACTGGGAAAAAAAATAGCTTGCTGCCCTCGCAACGTGTCACATTTATAGACACCGAATTAGGCATCGTCCTCATGCGGGTGTTTCCAAGACAGGAAAGAATCAGAGTCCTACAACAACAGGTTTACGCCTTGCTCCCTCTAAGAGTGAAGGCAAGATTGGTCCTCCAATTGTTGGGGATGGTGGCTGCTACGATTATGTTAGTCCCCCTGGCAAGGTTACATATGAGGCTCCTTCAGCAGCTACTCTTCGCCCAGTGGTCTCAACGTCTTCCACTTTCTCATCCTATTCTACTCACAGACAGGTGCAAATAGGATCTCAGTTGGTGGCTTCAGACTGACAACCTCAATGTGGGAAAGCCCTTCGTTCCTTCACCTCCGGTTGCCATGGTGACCACGGATGCCTCCCAGATTGGGGGGGGGGGGCATTATCTAGGCAGGACAGTCCAAGGCACGTGGCAAGAGCACGAGATGCATCTGCATATCAATGTCCTGGAGATGAGAGCAGTGCTACTAGCGTTGCAAGCACTTCAGAGTTTTCTTCCTCTCTGGACTATTGCAATCCACTCAGAAAATATGTCGGTGGTATGGTATCGGAACAAACAGGGAGGAACCAAGTCGTACCCCTTTTGCAGAGAGGCCATGTGAGTGTGGCAGTGGGCAGTATCTTCCCAATGTTTTCTGGTAGCAACGCACATTCCGGGGAAGTCCAATGTGATCACAAGCAGGCTAAGCAGGGCTATCCTGATGCCTCACGAGTGGTCCCTGAACTGTCAAGTTGCAGAGCAGATTTTCCGCAGGTGCGGTCAACCTTGCTGCGACCTTTTTGCCAGATCCCTCAGTGCCAAATACAGCAGCGACTTCACCCTTATCCCCTCTCAGGGGGAGTCACCCAGGGACGCTCTAGTCCACGACTGGCCCTCCAGTCTACTATATGCCTTCCATCCGGTTCCTTTGCTGTCAAAGGTTATTCAGAAAGTGCAATCCTTGGGAAGCAAAATGATTCTGATTGCTCCACACTGGCCTAGTCAAATTTGGTTCCCCTTTCTCCATCTCTATCTCATGGACGCTCCTTGGATTCTGGACCCACAACCAGTCTTACTGACTCATGTCAGGACAGCTCCATCCCTTTCTTCGGACCCTCCGGTTGACACCTTGGCTACTCCATTTCCGTCATTAGTTAGGCTTCACCATTTTTCACCGGAGGTGGTTCATATTCTCTCTTCCTCTCATAAGCCTTCGGCCAGGAAGACTTATTACAGCAAATGGAAGAGATTTTCCATCTGGGCACATGCCAAAAAATTGACCCTTACACAGCTCCAATCTCGTCAGTATTGGAGTTCCTTTCTATGCTTTTCAACTAGGGATCAGTTGCCGGAACCATTAAAGTCCAGTTGGCGGCGATTTCTACCTTTCATGTCACAGATGAACCTAGTCTAATGCCACATAGACTCTGTAAGACTTTCCTGAAGGGCATTTTGTTGCTTCGTCCTCTTTGTGTCTGATCCTGTTATGCCTTGGGACTTAAACTTTGTTCTACAGGGCTTTAATTTACCCCCATTTGAGCCTGCAGCCACTTGTGATTTAAAATTCTTAACTTGGAAGACTGTCTTTTTGGTAGCCATCACGTCAGCCAGACGTGTTTCGGAGCTTCAAGCTTTATCAATCAAACCACCTTATTTGATTTTTCATAAAAACAGGGTTTCTCTCAGACCGAATCCTTCCTTTCTTCCCAAAGTAGCGTAAGTTAGTAACCTTAACCAATCCATCGAATTACCTGTTTTTTCCCTCAGTTCTCGAACAAGGCAGAATTCAAATTTCATCAGTTGGATATGCACGGACAATTACGATTTTATTTGCACAGAATGAAGGACCTCAGAAAATCTGATCAGTTGTTGGCTTCATTTTCGGAAAACAGAAATGGGTCTCCTGTTTCAAAAGTCACGTTGTACAGGTGGATTTTCCAGTTGTATTTCTTTCATTTATACTTCAGGGGTAAGAGATTTACCATTCCGAGTGAAGGCTCACTCTACTCGGTCTGTATCTACATCTACAGCTTTTAAGGCCAGATTGTCTATGGATATTTGTGCTGCGGCTACTTGGGCATCTCCTCACACCATTGTTACTCATTACAAGCCAGATGTGGTACCTAGAGGCAGGTCTTCCTTTGGATCCACAGTGCCCAGGAGTATTTTCCACTGAGCCTCCCAGGGTTTAGGTGCTGGGGACGCTGTCCCACAGGCAAGAATGTAGGTGAGATTGGACAACATAAAATCAAGAAGTTATGTACTCACCATAACGTTCAATGTATGTAGTCCATCTCGCCTCACATTCTTACTTACCCCCCCCCACCTTCCCCCGTCCTAGAGGATCTGGAGGTTAGGTCTGATTTCAGATTTCCCTTCATTCTTGGTTTGTTCTTCCTTCCTTAGGTGTTGTTATATATTGAGTGCTGGTTCTCGCAGCAAACTATATCTGGGGATAGAGAGCAGTGCAGCATGGGATACCATCTTAGCCCAGCCAATTGAAAGACTTTGAGCTAAAGTATAGCTGAGTTGGAGCTGACATTTGGCTCCACACCCACGGGTAAGAATGTGAGGCGAGATGGACTACATACATCGAACGTTATGGTGAGTACATAACGTCTTGTTTTTTTTACCACCACGCTGATTCCTGAAGAAGGATCTCTGTGGGGTAGAAAAATGGATTCCAACAGCAGACAGGCCTTTCCATCTTTCTCGCTATTTGAGAGTGTGTCTCTGACTGTGGGACCCAAATGACAAACCATCAAAGGGTGAATTGACAAATGACACCTTGAAAGTTCCACAAAGTCACATAACTGCATCCAGGCATGATGCCTAATGGCAATACTGGAACTGGTGGACCTTGAGGTGGCTTCTGCAGCATGGGAAATTAACCTCATAAATGAGATGGATATTGATTGAAGAGTGGCCATCCTGGAGGAAAAAGGTCTTCTGTTCCTCATCAGACATGGACTCAGGGACAGAGCAAAAGAGCTTCTTAATTACGTCCTTCTGTAGCCTGGTAAAGTGAGATAAGTAGTTAAGCGCTTGCAAAGCAAACATGGTCGAAACGTAAACCCTCATTCCACACCGTCCAAAGCCCAAGACTCCCAGTAAGGGGGATGGAAAATGGCGCTTTCCTGAGCCAGCTCCTTTTTTGTGGTTGCTGCAACAACCACGGCATCTACAAGGATCCCTTTGGTCAAGTGCAATCTGTCTTTGGGGGCAAGGAGTATCTTATCCACCAATTTGGGTATGGGTTCTACAATATTTAGTTCCTTCCATACCCTAACTAGATACTAAATAAGTGCATCCACGGGGTTGGAGGGGGGGGGGTAGATGGGCCAGTGCCAAAAGCTTCAAAAAGCATCATCTCCTCTAGGTTAGGGTTTTGCGATGACCATTCACCTTTCTGATGGGAGGATATCCAGACATCATCAGGAGGAGATCTTCGGGACCACTCCCCTTCCTCAAAGTCAATGTCAGTCATGATGGATTCCTGAGGGGATTCCAATGGTCTCCCTTTTACACTTCTTTTTCCAGGGGACCTCCCTGATGGGATGCTCCCAGAAGGTATCAGGCGAAATTTGGGGTTCCACAGTTGGAAAAGATTGGAGTCTTTCTAGCACCAGCTGTCCCAGTGGTACACATGAGGTCTCAGTCACACATTCCATGGAGGTGGGGATCAATCTGATGGTTGGAGAACCAGGAGTCCCACAGTGTGAGAGAGCACCCTCTACAGCACCTCAAAGGCAGATGGGCCTACAAGGACCAGCCAGACATCCCTTCCAGACCCAAAGCTGTCTGAGCAGACTTAGTCAGAGACACTGCAATCCTCCACTCCAAAGGGGAAAATAGCGCAGAGATGTCGAATGCAGAGACTCCTAGAAGAAACAACAACTCTGAAATTTTCTGAATCAAAATAAGCCCTCTGGACTCTATGTCCAGCCTTTGGATCTGAAATGCACTGGGCCCTGATGCTGTCAGAGCAGAACACATTAGGGAGAAGGTCAGACTCCAAAGCAGGTTGTCTGATTAGAGAAGGAACTACATGATGGGAGGGGGAATGTATGCTCACGGATCCAGGAGGGGACGGAGTTGGCAAAACCCACATCTGGATCTGTGTCTTCAGTCTATCCATCTCATGCTCAGACAAGCTCTGGGAAGACCTGATAGAAGAGGAAGCTAATGGTGGCCTGGACACAGTTCTGGGACAGGCCTCCTTGAGGAGAGATCTCTGCGCCGAGACACCTGGCTCTGAAGGAATGGGAGGACTACGGGAAGCCAAAGGAGAAGAGACAGTACTGTTGGATCAGAAGGCCTCAAATCTGAAGTTTGAGCCTTTTTGGTGGCTTGGAGGATGAGCAGGATCTCTCCAGGGAACATTTCCATGTTCCCAGGCCTCTCTATGCATCTTTACGGGGGTTTGAACTCCTGAAGTGGAAGACACAAAAAGAGCAGTAGAAGGAAGCAAGCCCTTTAAAACAAGCTTGTTCCTGTGGTGTGCCAGCACACGCAGAGTAAACTCCTTGGAAATGTCACAAGAACTATCCAGGAATGCTGGGCCTAAACAGTAAATGCACTCCATGTGGGCATCAGATAAGGGAATTTTCTGCCTAGAGGAAGTGCATTTTTTAAAACCCAAAGGTTTATCGAGCTTATCAGCCATAAGTCAAAAAAAAAATTACCTTCACTTTAGACAGGAGAGAGAAAACAAAACGACGACGACAGGAACTGAACAGAAGAAAACCACAGGAAAGTCCAGTCAGACCAAAAAAAAAAAAAAATTTTTTTTTTTTGGGTTAATAAATTAAGATTTAAGAGGTAAAAATGGGAGGAGAAGATAGTAAAAAGATCACAGAAAATCACTGATGAAGGCAGACTTGCAACTTAAAAAAAACTTTTGATAGGAGCTCTCAGAGCAGCAAACCCGTGATACTTTCCGGACGAGTTGCAAACGAAATCTGAGGTAATCTGTGGGAATGAGGCATTAAGGGTTGGAGAGGAGGAGCTCAAACTTTGAATCCTAAGCTTGTAAAGTGGCTAAGTCGGATTTGAAACACCACAGGTTAAAGAATGATGTGAAAATAACATCAGATCAAGAGCTTCCAGTTACTCATTTTTCCTATTGTCTTTTGTTTCATCTCTCCCTGCATATCCTTAGCCGCCATAAGAGAAGCTTAATTAACCAATACTCAAATACTTCATCTTACTGTCTCTCCAAAAATATAGGTATTGATAAACCAGCGTGTGTGCGCGCGAGCATAATTTATGGCTAAAGCCTTTGTTTTATCTTAGTTAATTTTATAACTTGAAAAGACTTGAAACGGTCTGAAAATGTTCCACAACAATGAGATGTCCTTTTCTGGATTTAACACGTAAAAGATACTGATCTGCATATAAAGGCATCTTTCCTTAATTACCATACCAATTATATCCTTGCATTTCTGAGCCCCTTATTTTCTTTGCCAATAGTTCTAAATATCAAACAAAGGGAAAGGAGGACACCCCTGCTTAGTTCCTCTCTTCAGGTATAACTTATCAGACAGAAACTTCTCACTTAAATAACTCCCTCTGATCCTTCTTATATCCTCTTAATTAACCTTGTTAATTTTATCATGGAATGCAAATCCTTCCATTGCACTACTCATAAAATCCCAGCTTACCCTGTTGAATGCTTTCTCTCTATCAAGACCCACCAACAACAGTGGCATTTTCTTACATTCTGTTTCCTTCTGAAACATCATTGCTCTATTAGTGTTGTCAAATATTCACTTCCCCCACCAACAAAACCACACTGATCCATATCTATATAATTTTTGACAACACATTTGCCATTCTTTTAGCTGGTGTAGACAAACACTTTGGAATCCTGGTTTAAAATTAAAATGGGTCTATAAGAAGTTAGGTCTGATGGGTCTTAACTATCTTTACATAATACAGCTACTACAGCCTTCTTTCTTCCATATTGGCTCTTCCATTCCTTTTAAAAAAGGGATATGTACTTACCATAACTTGGTATCCGTGTTATCCTATGTCATCACTCATCCAGATGGGCAGGAGAAACCAAAAAGACCCAACTCTATTTGGGCCATGAGGAAGCTCCTCATCATCCTGTCCATGTCTCAAGGGAATAGACTCCTAGAAGATCTTGAGGAGAAAGAGGAGTGGGTAGACTTGGGAGACCTCCCTGATGTACTGCCATGTTCTGAGGGAACGGATCAGATGCCTTGGAGCCGATTGGGACCTCTGTTTGGAAGTGGAAGGGATAGCAATCTCTTCAAAGACTAAAATCAGATCCAGCAACCATGTTGGATCCAAAGGCCTAGCTGACTCGGTGGACGGATCCAACAAAATGGTCAGATCCGAGGCTGGCCAGAACTTGGTCAGATCCAAGGGCCTCTGATCCAGAGAGGACCTGGATCCAACAGACTGCTCCGTGGCTCTCAGCTCCTAAGTCCTCGGGTCCAAGATGGACAGGGCTGAAATCAGATCTGAGGACTTAGGATCTGACATCAGTGGCTTCTTGGAGGGAGCTGGCTGAAAAGAAGGGGTCTTCCTCTTCGGATCGGAAGTTGAAGCCTTGCAGGGGGAAACAAAGGATCCCCACGAGCCAGATCCTTTATTAAGAGTTTGTTGCGGTTCTCCATCAAAGCCCTGGAGTGAAATGCGGCACAAGGCTTGCATTCAACCTCCAAATGTGGGGTGCCGAAGCAATACACACTCGTGCGTGTAGGAATAAGGCATTTTCCGACTGCACGAGGAGCACTTTTTAAAGCCTGCAGGCTTATCAGACATTATGCTACTACGACAAAACAAAAATTAACTACAAAAAAACAACTACAATTACTTCCCTAACAAAGTCTACAGCCCTAACAGCTACTGTAGAAAAAGATGCCAAAAAATAAACATACACAAAACTATCAACACTAAGTTAAGGGAGGGGAGGGAATAAACTGCAGGAATAAGACTTACTAAAAACTACACTAGAAAAGACTACACTATCAACAAACTAAACTACTTAAAGTAGAAGAAAAGCACTTAACTCGCTAAAGCCAGAGGACATGCGTCTGCACAGGAAGCACAGCAAATGAGATCTGGGGATTAGAGGACAGCACGGCATCATGGGAGAGGGAGGAGCTATAGCGTTGGATCCATTTGCTGAATGCTGCCGTCTTGGATCCATTGCTGGATCTTAGACCCTACCTATGGTGATGAATGATGACATGGATAACATTAGATATAACGTTATACAATATTTTCCAGATCTTTATCACTTTGTTCCCTCC
Source organism: Protopterus annectens (assembly GCF_019279795.1). Taxonomy (NCBI): domain Eukaryota; kingdom Metazoa; phylum Chordata; order Ceratodontiformes; family Protopteridae; genus Protopterus; species Protopterus annectens. The sequence goes on from NC_056736.1 coordinate 673,196,393, forward strand.
TAACTACCAAACTTCCACAGGAAAGCCATCTGTTCCTGGAGACTTTCCTGAAGACTGATTATACATTACTATTTTTTATCTTATTTCCTCCTATCATAACTGTTAGTTGTTGGGCCTCAATCACCTCTAACTTTAACATAATTAAGTCTTGCATAAATATTTCCATTTGTGCTTTTTCTTGATTTCCACATTTCTCTGGATTATACAAATGTTTATGAAATTTCCAAAATATCTTGAAGACCTCAATATTCTTGTTATAACCCTAATTAAATCTGGCAACAATCCTTTTTTCTTTCTGTTGCCCAAGTCGTTCTAACAGTTTTGTGCTATGGAGTTAATAGCAAAAAATAGTTGCTTAACAGTAATGTTTCTAAACTTATGCATATTATCCAGATACTCACTCATTTTCTCTTTAGCCCTCTACATTTGCACTCTTGTTCCGAGATTCCCCTTCATCTACAATACCTTAATCTTTGTTGACCCTTCTTTGTAATTTTCATTACCTCCCAACTATACATCTCTCTCACTTTTATTTGAACTATGTTTTAAAAATCCATTTTCATTTTATTTCACTCACTATATTTTTTCTTCTAGGTCCCTCAATGCATCTTCACCGTTGCAAATCAAGTTGCACTACCCACCGATAAGTAATATTCCCTGCTAAAAGCTGATATTTCTCCAAAACTTTTCTTAAGATCCATAATAGCAATCTTTAGTGGAATATAAATATATACCAGAGTAATTCTCCTCCCTTGCCAACAGTGCCTTACTACCAGAAATCTCCCATATTTGTCTTTTTTTTTTCTTATCACTACTGGAGACCCTCTTAGCAATTATTCCTCCTCTTTTCCTTTCTCCCAGATAGCCTGCTGAACATCCACATCCTGAAGTCCTTTCTTTGTCAAATTCACATGGTCATTTCTTTCTGAATGTGTCTCTTGCATCATTGCTACTTGCACTCTGCATTTCTTAATACAAGTAAATAATTTTTCCTTTTCGTCATCACCTGTAAGGCCATTTACATTCCAAAATACTATGTATAGAACAGTCATTATGTTAATCTATTGCTCCCACTTATTACACATGACAGTCTTTGTGAAAGTGTATTTCCCAGCTTCTGCGTTACATGCATACACTAATGTTTGGTAGGCTGGTTCTTTATACAGTTGCTTGTTCCCATCTCCCTTTGTTCCGTCACATTTTTCAAGACTTTTAATGAAAACCTTCGAACAAAAACATGAACACATTTTCATAACACCCCATCCCATATTACCTTACAACAAATGCAGACCAAGGGTGTACCCAGGCATACCCTTTGTACTATAGAGAGTACACGTTTTTTTTGAACACCAGTAGAAAATTGGGGCCTTATGAGGAAATATGTCTAACGATCTAAATTAATGCCCCTAACATCATATACATAGCTTGTTTACATTGAGGATTAAACATCTAAACCAGTATTTCTAATAATATATTTACCGAGCAGCTTCAAATGTTGGACACATTAAGTACTGGGGGGCAACAGCTTGAGGGATGTGCCCATTTTTTAAATGTTGTGCAAATTGGAGAGGCAGCAATAAGAGTCTGTGAATACAAAGTTCAATTTACTATGAAGGAACTCCCAAGTAATGATAAAAATGACAGGTTTCTTAGAGATGGAAAATATCACTTTTAGAAAGAAAATAAAATTTAACAATATTTTCTTAAAGTGCCAAACTCTGCTGCTCATCAATGGAGGATCCATGGATTCGTGGAATTTAGAGATGGCCGCTAGTTGGACTTTAATAGTAGAGACAGAAGATCCTTGATTAAACAGGGATGTTAAGAATTTCAAAACCTCTGGGATAGGAGCAGTGATAGGGTCTAAGCCCTTGAGTTGAGCCCAGATAGCAAACCTCTTCCACTTACTGAGGTACAATTTGTTAGTGGTGGGTTTGTGGGCCGAAGATAAAATGTGAACAACTTCCAGGTCTAGTGTGTGACTTCTGACTAAAGTCGGAAGTGGAGAAGCCAAGCTGTCAATTTCAAAGATCGAAGGGACTGATGCTGATGTCCCGACTGATGAATTAGCAGGTCCGGAATTAGGTCTAAAGTCCACGGATCGTCCACCGCATGCTTCTTCAGGTAAGGAAACCATACCTGACGAGGCCAGTATGGGGCAATCAGTATCATTGCGGACCCCAATTGAGAAGCTTTTGAATGACTTTGGAGAAGTGGAATCGGAGGAAAGGCATAAAGTAGCCCTGTTGGCCAAGGTTGTGCTAGAGCATCCATAGCTGGTACTCCTGATGTGGGATCAAGGAGAAGAACCTTTGGCACTTGGTGTTTAGTGGAGTTGCAAATAGGTGCAGCACGGCGTCCCCATCTCCTGAAAACCTGAGCTGCTACTGTTTGGTTTAGAGACCACTCGTGAGGAGAGAGAATTGTCCTGCTCAATTTGTCTGCCAATATATTTGATTTTCCCGGAATGTGGGTCGCTACCAAGAAGCGGTTGGTAGCTACAGCCCATTCCCACACTCTCATGGCCTCTCTGCAAAGGGGTAAGATCTGGTCCCTCCTTGTTTGTTCAGATACCAGACCACCGACATGTTGTCTGTGTGGATGGCGATGATGCCCTGAGGAAGAAACTTGTGTAAGGCCTGTAGGGATAGAAGTACAGCCCTCATCTCCAACACATTGATGTGGAGAAGAGCTTCGTCTGGAAGCCAGGAGCCCTGAACTAGCCTGCCCAGACAATGCCCCCCCCACCCTATCTGGGAGGCATCTGTCGTCAGGGTAACCACTGGAGAGGGAATAACCAAGGGGCTTCCTTGATTCAGATTGGATGTCTGAAGCCACCAGCGAAGGTCCCGTTTGCATGTTTCCGTAATCATGATGTGATGATTGAGGGGAAGATCCTGAAAGGACCATTGAGTTGACAATAGCCACTGAAGAATCCTCATGTGCAATCTTGCCAGAGGAACTAAAAGAACCGTGGCAGACATTGAGCCTAAAACTTGTAGAACCATCCTGGATGGGGCTTTGGATCTCGAGATCAGAGCTTGAACTTGGCCCTGTAAAGTTTGGATCCTTTCGGCAGGAAGAAAGACGCGCATCAATCTTGAGTCTATCTCTGCTCCTATGAACCTTATCGTTGAGAGGGCAGCAAGACAGACTTTGAGCCATTGAATGTAATCCCCTGGGTAGCACCCAGGGAGATGGTGGCTTTGAGGTTGTCCATTAGTAGATGCCTGGTGGTGGCAGTCAGGAGCCAGTCGTCCAGATAGGGAAACACTTGGAATCCAAGACTTCTCAGGTGAGTCGTCACTACTGCCAAACACTTGGTGAACACCCTGGGGGCTGTGGTGAGACCAAAGGGCAGAGCACAAAATTGGTAATGACTGACTCCCAGGCTGAAGCGCAGATACCTCCTGGACGCCTGATGTATCGGTATGTGATAATAGGCGTCCTTGAGGTCTATGGAGCACATCCAAACATCCTTCTCCAACAATGGGAGAATGGATTGTAACGTGACCATTCGGAATTTGGATTTCGTGACGGATTGGTTCAGTCTGCTGAGATCCAATATTGGTCTCAGGTCCCCTGTCTTTTTTGGCACTAAAAAGAACCTGGAGTAATTTCCTGATCCGATCTGGTCTGTGGGGACCGGTTGGATGATTCTTTTTCTAGCAGCTTTAAAGCTTCTGCGGCTGCCATTTCCCTTTGACTGGGTGGTAGGTCCGGGATTTTTTTGGACGGTGGGGGCGAGTATGTGAATGGGATGGTGTAACCTCCGGCAATGATCCGAAGCACCCATCTGTCCTGAGTGATTGACTCCCAGGCTTTTAGGTGCTTGGCAAAACGACACCCGACTGGCTCGAGCAGCACAGCCGGGCAATCCCTCATGATGTGTGGGAGGCTGAAGAGCCACGAAAGGACTCGCGGTCTCCAGAATTGCGGGGCCCTCTGCCGCCTCTGGGACGGTGTCTCCCTGAAAAATTTCCCCGTCCTCTGCCTCTGGAAGGGAATCTTCCTGCTGTTGGGGAAAAACTTACGAGATTTGGAACCACATTTTCCCCCTCCTTTAGCCTTGGGGTAAGGCCGAAAGGGAGTGGAATAACGGGCACCTACGGCAGATAAAGTTTTTCTCTCTTGCTCACAGCTGGTAAGGGTGTCTTTAACCTTGGGTCCAAACAAGGAGGACCCATCAAAGGGAGCGTCGGCGAAGGAAGACTTGAAGGCCTCCGCAAACTGACACAAGCGGAGCCAGGCTTGTCGCCGTAGAGCCACGCCTGTGCCTGCCGCTCTACCCGCCCCTTCGGCCGCATAGGAAATGAGCCTCATGGACGAGTTAGAAATTGACGCAAGGATAGCCAACTGAGAGCTAACCGACTGGGCTAGCTGCTCAGGTAGGTTACCGAGAGGGAATCTGACAACTCCTTGACCAGATCCCTCTGAAGCCTGGTAAAATGTGCCAAATAATTCAGAGACCTTAAAGTAAAGGCCGCTGAAGTCAGGGTGCGCTTCCCGCACCTGTCCATACTCCTAGACTCCTTATTAGGAGGATGGACGGACGTTGAAGCCTCTGCCACGTCCTGTTGTGTAGCAGATGCCACCACCATGGCATCTACAGCCACGCCTTTAGTGAGGAACTCCTTCTCGGGGAGCAGACAAAATTTATTTGGACGAGAAGGGACTAGTTCCACGGTATCTGGATGTTCCCACGCCCTTTGACAAACTAAATCCAGAAGCTCGTCGAAGGGCGGAGACACCCAGGAGGCGGAGGGCTGAGCCCCAAAGGCCTTGAGGAGCACTGACTCATCAGCAGAGGGGGGTTTGGATATCCAGCCGCCTCGTTGTTTGAGGATCTCTAAGATGTCTGCAAATGAGACATCATCCGAGGACGACTTCGGGGACCCCTCTGCATCATCAAGATCAGTGTCCGATGTAATAGACTCGGGGGAGTCCACGTGCTTCCTCTTGCACGATCTCTTCCTTGGGGTTCCTCCGAAGACAACTCGAAGAACCCTCAGGAGGAGGGAACCCCAATGGGGTACCCTCAGGCCCAGGGGCTCCGCTCACTACGGACAGGGCAACTGCCAAAGTCCCAGTCTCCACGCCCACGGAAGCTGCCGGTAAAGCCAGAGAGCTGGCGAAGAGGACTTGGCCAAGGCACTCCTCATGGCTCTGAAAGCCGGACCCCAGAATCCTGGGAGTGTCCGGTCCCGAGCCATGATAGCCGACGGAAGTCCCGCAGCCGAAGCACCGAGGGGGAGGCTCGGAACCGAAAGCATAGGTCCCGAAACATCACCCCCGGGTCCAGCCGAAGAAGTCCGTGTACCAAACTCGGACCCGAAGGCCGGGTTGGAGTAAGGGTCGGAGCCGACCCTAAGATCTCCACCGGCTCCAACAGCACCTGCTCCGACGGAGCCGAAGCAGTCGGAGGAGGAATGGCAATGGGGTGGGCCAGGGTCATCGGCTCCGAAGCCAACTGGGTCGGAACCAAAACAAATTTTTGGAAGACTGGGGACTGGAACAGTCTTTGGAGCACCCTGTCTATATCAGAATCTGACATCCTCGAAGACCGAGAGGAAACTGAACGGGTTCGAGACGGCCTCTCCAACGGCCCCAAAGGACTAGGGGACCGGCTCCGAGGTGACTCGATGACTATCGGCGCCGAAGGAATACACACACCAGATTCCATCGGTGCCGAGGTGGACTTCGGCGCCGAGGAGGAAGTGTCTGAGCGGGCGACCCTTGTCGGCTCCGAGACCAGTGGAGCCGACGAAGGTGACCCGCCTCTCGATGCCCCAGCCATCGGCTCCGAAGCCAGAGGAGTCAAGACTGGTGGCATCGAGGCAGACCGTTCCGACCTCGGCTCCGAAGTCCTTGGAGCCGAAGGAGAGGCCTGCCTATGTCTTTTGGCGGTCGGATCCGACGGACTGGTCGGAACCGACGCCCTTTTCTTTTTAGCCGGAGAAGGAGAGGATGCCAAGGCTTCTTCAAAAGAAGGTTTAATTAACCCCTTAAGAATCAATTTATTTTTCCTCTCCTGGAGGACCCTTGAGGAAAAAGCGTGACATACGCTGCATGACTCCTGTAAGTGTTTTGCACCCAAACAATACACACAGAGCGAGTGATCGTCTGTGATGGACATTTTGAAACTACATTTTGTGCATTTTTTAAAGCCCGAAGGCCTAGGATTCTGAGACATTATGGTAAGACAATTTCAGTAATCTTTGACAGGAAAAAATACAATTACTGACTTTCTGATTGACACCACCTAAATATAGGCTTACAGTTATCGCTTAAAAGCGCAAATGACAAGGAACTTTGAAACCCTGTAAGGTTTTAGGAGGGTTGACTGACCGGGAAGGCCCTAGATGAAGGGGGCCTAAACCAAACTCAACCCAATCACACAACAAGTCTTTAACAAACCCAAACACACACAAAGAGAAGAATAGCCGTTAAAACAGCTTTTTAAGACAAAAACAGCAAAAAACTGACAGAAAAAGTTAGTAAATTACTACTCAGCTCAGCCAGCTCGAGACCACGTCTTCGCAGGTTAGCGGCAAACGAGATCTGGGGGACTGGTAGTGGTGCATCCTGGGATATAGTAAGCTCAGCCAATAAGAGACTTCGCTCTTTGGCATAAGCGTGCCGAGTCGGAGCCGAGGGATCGGCTCCGAACCCATCAGTCAGAATGTAGGCGAGATAGGATCACATAACATCATTAGATATAACGTTATACAATATTTTCCAGATCTTTATCACTTTGTTCCCTCCTAACTACCAAACTTCCATAGGAAAGCCATCTGTTCCTGGAGACTTTCCTGAAGACTGATTATACATTACTATTTTTTATCTTATTTCCTCCTATCATAACTGTTAGTTGTTGGGCCTCAATCACCTCTAACTTTAACATAATTAAGTCTTGCATAAATATTTCCATTTGTGCTTTTTCTTGATTTCCACATTTCTCTGGATTATACAAATGTTTATGAAATTTCCAAAATATCTTGAAGACCTCATTACTCTTGTTATAACCCTAATTAAATCTGGCAACAATCCTTTTTTCTTTCTGTTGCCCAAGTCGTTCTAACAGTTTTGTGCTATGGAGTTAATAGCAAAAAATAGTTGCTTAACAGTAATGTTTCTAAACTTATGCATATTATCCAGATACTCACTCATTTTCTCTTTAGCCCTCTACATTTGCACTCGTTCCGAGATTCCCCTTCATCTACAATACCTTAATCTTTGTTGACCCTTCTTTGTAATTTTCATTACCTCCCAACTATACATCTCTCTCACTTTTATTTGAACTATGTTTTAAAAATCCATTTTCATTTTATTTCACTCACTATATTTTTTCTTCTAGGTCCCTCAATGCATCTTCACCGTTGCAAATCAAGTTGCACTACCCACCGATAAGTAATATTCCCTGCTAAAAGCTGATATTTCTCCAAAACTTTTCTTAAGATCCATAATAGCAATCTTTAGTGGAATATAAATATATACCAGAGTAATTCTCCTCCCTTGCCAACAGTGCCTTACTACCAGAAATCTCCCATATTTGTCTTTTTTTTTTCTTATCACTACTGGAGACCCTCTTAGCAATTATTCCTCCTCTTTTCCTTTCTCCCAGATAGCCTGCTGAACATCCACATCCTGAAGTCCTTTCTTTGTCAAATTCACATGGTCATTTCTTTCTGAATGTGTCTCTTGCATCATTGCTACTTGCACTCTGCATTTCTTAATACAAGTAAATAATTTTTCCTTTTCGTCATCACCTGTAAGGCCATTTACATTCCAAAATACTATGTATAGAACAGTCATTATGTTAATCTATTGCTCCCACTTATTACACATGACAGTCTTTGTGAAAGTGTATTTCCCAGCTTCTGCGTTACATGCATACACTAATGTTTGGTAGGCTGGTTCTTTATACAGTTGCTTGTTCCCATCTCCCTTTGTTCCGTCACATTTTTCAAGACTTTTAATTTTAATGAAAACCTTCGAACAAAAACATGAACACATTTTCATAACACCCCATCCCATATTACCTTACAACAAATGCAGACCAAGGGTGTACCCAGGCATACCCTTTGTACTATAGAGAGTACACGTTTTTTTTGAGCACCAGTAGAAAATTGGGGCCTTATGAAGAAATATGTCTAACGATCTAAATTAATGCCCCTAACATCATATACATAGCTTGTTTACATTGAGGATTAAACATCTAAACCAGTATTTCTAATAATATATTTACCGAGCAGCTTCAAATGTTGGACACATTAAGTACTGGGGGGCAACAGCTTGAGGGATGTGCCCATTTTTTAAATGTTGTGCAAATTGGAGGGGCAGCAATAAGAGTCTGTGAATACAAAGTTCAATTTACTATGAAGGAACTCCCAAGTAATGATAAAAATGACAGGTTTCTTAGAGATGGAAAATATCACTTTTAGAAAGAAAATAAAATTTAACAATATTTTCTTAAAGTGCCAAACTTTTTGGTGTGGAGTGGTTTCCCAAATGGAGACTTTTCTGCCAGAAACGAAACTCTTAGCAGATGCTTCTCTTTGAGGTGGCAAGACAATACTGAAGAAATTACACTCTGCTGATTTCTTTCCTCGGACTAGCCAATCAGCAGTCAGAGTCAAGATGAGTGGAGAGCCGGAGCTTTTTGAAGCTGGGCAGTTGTTTCCTGATCAGGGACACAATGAGTATAGCCTAAATGCTACTTGCAAGAGTGGGAATGATGAACATCAACCAAACATCTCTAATGAAGGCACCTACCCAACCACAGCATGGTCAAATTATGCCAGTAAAACAGACACTAGCTAAAGAGATGCCTGAAAATCAACTCCAAAGAATATAGATGTCTGTAGAATAGATGCTTGTAGAGCCAGAATTAGTACCACTTGCTTGGTAAGCTGGGTGTCAGAGTGGGGACCAGAGGGGAACTTCTCCATTTTGGGGGGGGGGGGGATGCTTACTGAAGTTGGATATGAACCAGGTTCCACAAAACATGGTACCCTTTTCAAATGTAGTGTTTGACTCCATTTTAATTAAGATAGAAAGCTTCAGCTTAAGTCACTGCGCCTTCTGCTCCAAGATCATTCTTTAGCTGTGTCCGGAACCTCAAAAATATGGTTAACGAAGCCACCTAAACTAAAATAGAAAATACAGTAAAACTACTAGTAGATAAATTCAGCTCCAGCTTTACCCATCTCTCCCCTTCAACCTGCCCTCAAGAAATGCTACCAAGCATTACTTATCTTAATACCACTGGGGACAGGTCCTCAATACTCTAAGTCCAAGAAAACTGCATCCATGAGTTCAGACAACGTCTCAGAATGCTTTCTACACATCATGAAACATGACCTATCAGGCCCTCTAGAATCGTTATTTAACTATAGCCTCCAAATAGGTTTCACAACTTATGAATGGAGAAAAGCAGCAGTCGGCCCTCTGCAAAAAGTCAGGCCATCTACAGACTCTGGAAACTACAAACCCATATGTCTCAACAGTCTCATATGCAAAGCCATGAAAAAAATGATCACAGAAATGATCATTAATGACACAGAAAACATACGGACACTGGACAAAACACAACTGGTCTTCATCAATGGCAGGTCATGCCTACTTAACCTGGTGAATTTCACTGAGAAAGTCATCAAACAAGTGGATGATGACAAAATGGTTCACATTGCCTACCTTGACCTGGCCAAAACATTTGGCACAATGCCCCACTCAATCAATGTTGACAGACTCAAGAGGTTAGGTATAAGCCACTATGTCATCCAGTAGGTATGCCAGCTTGCTCCCAGACAGGACCCATGAAGTTAGAATCAGGGAGTCCATCTCTCCAAAGAGACCAGTCACAAATGCAGTCCCTTGAGAATCAGTCCTGGGACTGTTCCTTTATGGCATTACTTCTCTGAAGTCATGGCCAATGTCAAGGGTGTCTAAGTATGTAGATGATAGCAAATTAAAAGTAGTCATAGAATTCCCCACCAACACAAATGTTCTCCAAGAAGGGCTGACACGGACCAATAACTTGTGTCAGGGTAATGGACTAATGCCAGGAAGTTCATAATAGTATCCATCTGGAAGTTATCTTTTCCCTGGTAACTATCATATTGACAACACGCCCTCAAGGGCTGCCCCAGTAGCCAGGGACTTGGGAGCACACATACTGTAATCTGGCCTTTGACCATTATGTGTCCACAGCAGTGAGGAAATCATTCTATGCTGTACAACTTATAAAGGTATGACATCTAGCTCCAAGGAGGTCACTCTGTTCCATGGTATTCAGCATTCAACAGACCTATCATTTAATGCAATATCCCCCTTGGTATGTACCTAAGCAGTCACATTAAACAACTGGAATGTCCACAGGGTTTCTCACCAAAAACTTACAAGGCTTAAGTAACATGTCAAATGCAGACTGCCTCAAGGCCCTTTCCGTGTATTCTGTCTTCTACAGGCTGTAGGGGAGAGATCTATGTCTAGCATACAAGGCATTGCCAGTCCCCAACCTGATGGACCTCCTGCATATCCACAAATAAAACACCAAAATTACCCATTCTAAAGACTTAAATCTTGCCTACGATATAAATAGGACCTGCTGCATAGACAGGTATGCAACCCAGAGACAAACCCTTCCCTGGAGGACTCTACCTCATTCATGTGAAACAGAACTCCTCCCTAAACCACTTAAAGTGTAATTTGAACAAATGAATGGGGAACAGAAAATTCATCCCTAGTTTGACACCTATGTCTCTAATGAACACAGGCAGCCTGTAAATAGCTTACCTCCCAGGCCCCTGCTTGTAAATGTTTTATCTCCCAATCCCTGCTTACATTTGTCAAGGGTACCAGAACTTATCATAGATTTGGGATGCATGATTAGCTGTAAAATGGCCCTTGTAGTCATTAGGCTCATGGTACTATGCTATCATCATTACTTTCTTAATTTCTAAAGAGGAGGAGCTTGAGTACTTAGTAGCACTTGGATTTTTCCACACCATTATAAGGACGACTAATGAAAGTCTATTAAAATAGGTTCACAGGTGTGTACTAGGCTAATGGTCCTGGACCCTTTACAAGCCTAGCACACAGAAATGCCCTGGCATCGTGACTCCCAACGTTGGTTCCCAGTGCCTCTATCAAGTAGAGCCACTGGGGTGAACTTTCTATTTCCCATCCACTCACTAAGATTTCTCTTGAAGAGGGCCAATGAGGTGTTCTGCTTGACATGTACGGGAAGTCTATTTCAGAGCATGGGCAGTCTCTGGGTTATGAACCTGTCCCTCCGCATGTTCTGTTGATTGTGGTAATGAGGTGGGGGTCTCTGGAGTGAGTGGTGCGGAAATCTGCCTGCTGTTGTGATCAGTGCATGACCCCAGTAAACAAATAAAATAAAAATAAAATAATCCGCAAAATCCTTCTCTAAGTGTCAAAACTTGTGACACAGTAATCTCAGGTGTTATAACAACAATGCCTAGTTATGTTGTTAAAGGCATATAGGACACGTCCAAGAATCATGAGAAATGCCCAATAACGAATACAATAGAAGTGCCAGTTTATATATAGGATATGGTTTGCACAACCATATTTAGTGGTCAAAGCAGCAATTGAAAAAAGAAAAAGAAAAACACAGATGTTAAGTGTGCAAAAGATGCAAGGGAAGGAAAGCTGGAAAAAAAAAAACAAAAAAAAAAAAACGAGAGTCATCTTTGGCTGAGATATGACAGGTACAAAAAAGGGAATGTTTTAGGGTGCAATATTTTCTGGTTCCTGAAACCAGTGTTTAAGACGTGTAGATCCACATGCATGTGTCAAAGAGCACGTGAATGAGCACTATGTGAGGAAACGGAATGCTAAACAAAAGGGCAACACCAACACAAGTCAAGAAAATGCAATTCCACATATGAAGATGGTTTTCAAAGAAAGGTATGATTTTATCATGCAGCTTTGATTAACCCCTACTCAATATACAAAAAACATAACTCTACATATTTACAGTTTTGATTTAAAATAGTATAACCCACAACTGAGAAAAATATAATTTGCTAGTGTTTGTCTACCTACTTGACAGATCATCCTCAAAAATGTCTTCAATTACAACATCAGGATTTCCTAAATGACTGAGGAAAACTTGAGCAACCTCCTGAGATCTCGGTGCAGCCTGTTCAACTGAAGACCAAATTTTCTCCTTTACTTCAAGTGATGCTTCTCTCTCTGCAATAGCATGATGCTCGGTACCATCGCCACTGGCAGTTGATGCATCTTTTTGCATTACATCAAACATTTTCTCACTTTGTTTAACTGGAGAACCACTGAGATTTTTCCATCTGCTTCTTTCACATTCAGGACCATATCCAGTATTTTGGGGCTTGCTTTCACGTGTTAGCCAGTTCTGATGAACATATTCCTTCCTGCGTGAGGTCATCTTCGTACTAACTTTCCCACGGACAGAAATGTCATTGAATCTATTTCAAAATACATTAAAAAAGTCAGTTTCCCATAAAGGGCTATTTTTTCTGAAGAAATTACTTTTCACAATTAAAAAGGAACCTAAAAAAATGGCATGTGAGTGAGGCAACATCATATTTTGAAATAAATACTATGTTAAATGCTATAAAAGGAAATCTGCAAATGGTTAACTGAAAATATTCCCTAATGGTCTCCTAAGTTCAAAGCTTTGCTTAATTTTCTTGCATTCCTCTGTTAGTGTGTGTGCAGCTCCTACTGCTGCATAAGGTGTCTGTCATCCAAGCAAGCAGAAAATATAAGACCGGAAAAAAAAAAAAAACACACACACAAACTACTGATTTGCATTATTCTCAAACTACAGTGAAACTGGTCAGGATGCAGAGAATGTCTAGTTATGCCAGAACAGTGGTAAAGCAATTAGCTACTGAAAAGACTTTCTCACGAAAAAGATGGCACAAGTACTTGTAGGATACACAAGGCTGCCAGTCAGATGACAACAGACATCTTGCCAAATAAACACCCTGAGGCTTTATCACCTTTTTTAAGGAGGGTGAGCCCTGCTAGTCATTGTAAATTTAAGCGTACCCATCCATCTGAAGTGAGATGCAATGATTGATTGATTGAAGTCTATTCCAGATTGGGGGGGGGGGGGGGATCCTGAGTGATTAATCTATCCCTCCGCTGTTTTTTTCTTATTTGATGATGTAGGTTAAATCTCTGGTTCTTGAGTTAGTTACACTATTTGACTTATTGATAAGGAGTAGGTCAAATATAACAGGATATCTATGGATGCATTAAGTGAGGCACAAATCAAGCCATCAGAGTCAACAAGACAGTAGAGGGACTGGGTATATATTTTTTAGGGGATAGATCTTTCTGCTTAAGAAGCGCTCTTTTTTTTGTTTGTAGTTTTTTAACATGTCTAGTAAGGTACATACTGGGTCTCACCAGGACTGAATAATGGGGGACAATCATTTCTTTCAATTTGTAAGAGATGCATGTGGTAATTAACTGTGAAATACAGGCTTCCGGACTAGAGCAGCCACAATGTGATTGAAGGGAGAGAGAACAATTTCTCTAGATGCCTACATCTCAAGCCACTGTTTTTTTTTTTTGTTTTTGTTTTTTGAAAATGGGGTGCTGCCAATACCGTAGGCTGCAATAATTTGCTGTACTCAGAAAGGGACAATATTACATTTCCTGGCATTCGGTTTTGGCCCTTTTTCCATCCAAGTACTGCCTAGCGCAAGCTCATTCTGGACAGAAAACACATCTTCAGGGGTTTTGACAATTACACCCAGTTTGCAGTCGGCAGCAAACTCAATCAACAAGATGTCCTTGTTTTAACTTTTTCCCTTTTGCCCCGGATTTCAATTTTGATATCAGAAAAATACAAGCTGAAAGGAAAAGGACCAAGCATAGATACCTGGGGAATATCACTTATCATCTTCACTCTATTAGAAGAAACATCTCCTATGCGGACACCATGTGTTCTGTCCTTAACGCAACTGGCTGTCCATCTTACCACAAAGGTATCAATGTTTAAGATCAATAATGTCTATAAAATTCCTGTGTTATGGTGCTGAATGCCTTTACCACATTAAGCAAAGCAGAAATGAACAGTATGACCCCTGTCAACCACTTGAGATGCTTTCATAAAAACAAAAGCTAGCAAGAAACACCTTATACAATGTCAAACTGTTGCGAACAAGTCTAGTCTGATTTTTGATATTAGCAAGCTTGGTACAGTAAACTCAGTTAACTGGAAGTCAAGCAACCGGCAAAAAAAAAAAATTGAAGAAATACTGTACAATTTTCATGTGTTGCACTTTGTTTCCCCCCTGCAGAAATATATCTTACGTTTTTAGAATTTTAAAAAGGAAGACAGGAATAAATTCCCTCTCTCCTCAATCTGAGAACATGTCAAACCAAACAAACAGTATAGGGTACAGTGTTACTCAGGTCTATTTTTAATATTTTTTAATATTAATATTACTATTTTTAATAGTAACTCTCATGCAACCAGAAACTACAGTTATCCAGCATCTACCAATCTGCATGGGTGCCAGTTAATGGAGTTTACTATAATTATGTACTCCGTGGCTTTACAGATTAGGCCTGTAAGACTGATAGGCCTGTAGTTTCTAGGGACAGTAATGGGTTCATCTTCATGAAATTGCTGAAAATACTGAACTGTAAAGAAAGTGAGAGTAACTAGTCCAAACCTTATTTTTCCAACCAAATAACCAAGTTAAACGAGGCAATAGTGCCACAAGATTCTGGCAAGGATATTAAGTAAAGAATACCCATATTTTATGCAAGTGATATTGTTAGATATCAGAGAGTTATTGAGAGACAGTGGAACACTCTAATGACTAATGAAAGCCTTATGCGAATTTTAGATACCAAACCAAGGTTTACATATAAAAAGATGACATCACTTAAGAACAGTCTTTGCTACCCTAAAACTCAAACAATTGAGAGAGTAGATAAGAGAACATTTCCCTGTGGCAAATGTGCTGCTAGCAAGTATATAAATACTACGGTGTTTTTACATCCTAATCAAAAGAAAGAATATACATTTAATATATGTGAAACCTGCAGTTCAGAATACATAATTTAATTAACTTCTTGCACAGTGTGTTAAATTTTATATTGGGAAAACAGATAGAGCCTTGCGGGATCGCATAAAATAAAATGTTTATCACATTAGTAAGGGCAACCAAAATACTGCCCTTTCTAAACATGTCTTGGAGACAGATATGACAGCTATTGGTGGAGTGTTTGAGAGTGCCAGACATTAGAAATACTACTGAACAACTGGAAGCCAAATGGATAATCAGACTCAGAAGTGACTATGGACATGGGCTGAATGACAGGTTGCCCATTAAACCTAAACTAAAGAGTAGGCACCTACGCAGATGAAGTAGCAGTACTTAGTATAGAGAATTGTGCAGCTACTGTTTTAAAAGGAATTTATAGTCATATTACATATGTTTTCATTCATTTTATGTTTTTTAGTGTGCATAATGCTATGTATTGTTAAGACTGTGTCCCTTTTATAGTTAAGTCAAATGCATCATGCGATTTGTTTATTAGAGTATTTAATGCAGTCTTTTTTATTCCTGTTTGTATCTGATGAAGCAGCATAACCTGCGAAAGCTCTCATACCTTTGTGAATAAAAAGATTTGAAGAACTGGAGCAGTCTGATGTTTTTGGGTTCACTTGTATACTTGGAATTGTTTGCTTGTTTGGTCTATGTGAGCCTGAAACTTGGAGAACAGTGGTGGCTTGCATTTTTTAAAAATAAAAAGAAAGTTGAAAATAATAAAGCTTTCATCTAGTACATAAATGCTTTTAGAAGCAACCCTGTATCTAGTTCGCATGTCTTCATGCACACAATCTGATAAAGACTAATAAAAACAAAATTATTTTCTTATTTCAATGGGTTTCTTTCAATGGCTAGGAGATAATACATTCTGAAAGCATTCAAGTGTTTTTCCAATATCGGACAGCAATAAATATAAGACAAAAAACAGACATCACTTACTAGAAGCTTCAGCCATACCACTTTGTCTTAGCATCATTTTTAGGTTAACCTAAGTCTATGACTATGGCTCTTGGTTTGGAACAATTGTTCCTAACAGCAGGGAAAAAAAGAAGTTATATACTCACCATAAAATTCCATGTCAGTTCATCTCGCCTTCATTCTTACTGATGGGTTCAGAGCCAATCCTCTGCTCTGACTTGGCCAACTACAAAAGCTCGAGGCCAACTCCCTATCCCATGATGCACCTTGAGCTTCCCTCAGATCTTGTTTGCAGCCAAAAGACTACATACGACTATTAATATGCTAGGATTAGAAACTGGATAAGAGACCATAAAACCATGACATAAATGAACCTCAAGAAGCATGGATGGGGGTTGGAGGGTGGGATGCAAGAACGAAGACGAGATGAACAACTCGCATGGAACGTTATGGTGAGTACATAAGTTCCTTATGTGAAGTTGTTCTATCTCATCGTTCATTCTTACTGATGGGTAGCGTCCCAAGCACGACCTTTCTCGGGTGGCTCACAGAAAAAAAGTTCAAGACAGTGGACCCAAAGGATGCCCTATCTACTTTATAATGAGTGAAGAAGGTAAGAGGCCTTGACCAAGTAGCTGCTGCACAGATAGTATCTAATGGTAATTTAGCCGTAAAGGCTGATGACGTAGATACAGCTGTAGTAGAGTGGGCCTTTATCTTCTATTAGAACGGTGTATTCACTAAACTGTTAGTGAAGGAAATACAATCTGATAACCATTTTGATAAAGTGGTTTTCGCCACTGGAGCGCCTTTTTTTAGACTCTGAAAAGGAGACAGAGCTGATCTGTTTTCCTGAAATGTTTGGTCCTGTCTAAATAGAATCAAAATTGTCTGCAAACATCAAGCTTCTGCAGCATATGTTCCATCTTTTTAGTGTATTTAATGAAAAATACTGGCAATTCAATAGAGTGGTTGAGATTTGTCTCTGAGCAAACTTTAGGTAAAAATGATGGATTCGTTCGGAGTGAGACAGTCATTATGGAAAAATCAGATAAGGGGGTTTAATGGACAAGGCCTGTAACTCGGAAACCCTCCGAGAAGTAATAGCTATTAAAATATGGTTTTCCATGATAGATTTCTAGTCACAAGATGAGGCTGGTTCGAAAGGGGGTAGGATTATTTGGGAAAGAAAAAAAATTTAGATTCCATGGCATAGCTGGAGCTTTGAACGGTGGTCTCAAATGAACAGTATGCTTGAGAAAGGCTTTGGAGAGTCTATGTGATGTGATTTTAGACCCCTGGTCACCAAAATGAAAGTTAGAAATTGCTGCCAATTGAATTCTAATGGTTGCTACCGCTGCCCCTTCATTGAAAAGTTTAGTCAAAAACTAAAGAATGGGTGAAATTGAAGCCAGGTACGGGTCAATATTGTTATGAAACGCCCCTATAGAAAACCTTTTCCATTTACTAAGATATAACTTCCTGGTAGACGATTTATGAGAGGATGTTAAAATATGCTGAGCCACAGCTGAGAGGATGTGAATCCTGGCTATATTGGGAATTGGAGCAGCCAAGCTGTCAGCTTGAGGGACTGAAAAGAAGCAGGGAGAGCACCTGATGAATGAGTCAGGAGATCTGGCACTGGGTCCAGAATCCAAGGTTCTTCCAATAGATGAGGCTGGAGGAAGGGGAACCATATTTGACGAGGCCAGTAAGGGGCTATCAGAATGATGGTACTTCCCAGAGCCTTGGCTTTCTGTAAAACTTTAGGTATCAAGAGGAAAAGGGGGGAAGGTATAAAGGAGACTCACGGGCCAATAGTATTCAAGTGCATCCCCTGGGGCATCCCCCAGAGGGGGGAATTAGGGCAAAATAGCTGCTGCATTTCATGCTTGTTGAGTTGCTAAGAGATCGCAGCAAGCCTGGTCCCATCTGCAGAATATATTTCCCACTACCTTTTCTTTTAAGGAACACTCGTGAGGCAATAGAATTGCCCTGCTTAGTTTGTCTGTTATCACATTGGATCTCCACCAGGATGTGAGTTGCTATCAGAAAGCGCTGGGTGGAAGTTGCACATTGTCATACGTTCAAGGCCTCTCGACATAGAGGATAAAATTGGGCTCCTCCTTGTCTGTTTATGTATCAGACCACTGACATATTAACTGCCTGAACTGCAATAATTCCCAGAGGGCAAGAGTCTTCAAAGGACTGCAACGCTAGAAGTACCGCTCTCATCTCCAGGACATTGATATATAGAAGAACCTCATATTTCTTCCACATGCCTCGGTCTGTTCTTCCCTAATAATGCCCTCCCCCACCCTATCAGGGAAGCATCCGTGGTCACCGTAGCTATGGGATGATCGCCACCACTGAAGGTCCTTCTTGCATGAATTTGTTATCAGGATTTTGTGCGACATCGGAAGTTCTTGAAAAGACCATTGAGTGAACAGGAGCCATTGCAGTACACACATATGCATCCAACCAAAAGGAATCGCAATGAAAGCTGCCACCATTGTCCCTAACAATTTGAGTACCACTGAAACCGGGGCCTTTTCTCTTGGGAGCAAGTCCAGGACCTGTTTTCGTAGAACACAAACGCTTTCATTTAGAAGGTTTAAGGTCATGGTAATGATACTTAGCTCTGCTCCTATAAAAACTGCATGTTGCGATGGCAACAAGGCAAATTTTTCTGAATTCATAGTAATCCCCAACTTATTACAGAGGTTCAAAGTTGTGCCCCTTGCTTGTATGAGATGATGCCTGGTGGTGGCAGTGAGAAGCCAGTTGTCTAGGTATGGAAAAACCTGGAAACCCAAACGTCTCAGATGAGCCATGACTACTGCAATGCATTTGGTGAACACTCTGGGGGCTGTAGTGAGACCAAAGTTCAAAGCGCGAAACTGAAGATGACTGGCTCCCAGCCAGAAGTGCAGATGATCTCCGGATGGCCTGTCCATTTTTATGTGTTAGTACACATACTGGAGATCTATCGAGCACATCCGATTGTCTTTCCCTAAAAAGGGAAGTATTGCCTGTAGCATGACCATCCGGAATGTTGTCTTTACTAACTTGTTTAGTCTGCTGAGATCCAAAATGGGCCTCCAGTCCCCTGTTTTCTTTGGAACTAAAAAGAATGTGGAGTACGTTTCGGATCCTTTTTGGTCTGCTGGGACTGGTTGGATGACTCTTTTACAGCAATTTTTGAATCTCTGGGGCTGCTTGTTGCTTGTGACTGGGTGGAACATCCTGGATTTTTCTTATAAGAAGGGGTGAGTGGCAAAGGGAATTCGGTATCCTCTGGATAAGATGCTTTGTACCCAGCTGACATTTTGTTACTTTTACCAAATAAATCCAACTTCAGAAAGAACCAAAAATGTTTTATTGCAAAGCTTTCAGGGCACAAATACCCTTCCTCAGTGCTACTATTCTAACAATAAAAGTACACAGTTTAAATAGGAGCTTTTCTATAAAAAAAAAAAAAAAGTTATGCACTCACCATAACATTCCATGTTTGTTGTCCTTAATCTCTCCTTCCTTTATGCTGGCTCCGACTCGGCCGTATACGATAGCTCAAGAGCTTTTACTGGCTCGAGGCTAGCCCCTATCCCAGCATGCTTTGTGGTAGTTACCCAGATCTTGTTTGTGATAACCCAACACTAGACCATATAAAAAGACAAGAGATATACTCTACTCTGCATATCCAATTACACCAACATATAAAGGTGTGATCCCCTACACAATAGTAATAATAATAGTAGACTGATACTAACCATGAGGTATGGCATAAAGAAAACCCAGCCAGAATAGCTAATAAAAAAAGGGATTCCTCTCAATCCTCCAGGAAGGGGGAAGGAGGGAGGGACGCAAGAAGGAAGGTGAGATCAAGGACAAACATGGAACGTTATGGTGAGTACATAGCTTCTTTATGTTATGTTGTTCATATCTCACCTTCGTTCTTGCTATTTGGGACAGTGTCTCCGGCACTTGATTCTTGGGTGGCTAACTGGAAAAAAACTCTTCAGGACCGTGGAACCAAAGGATCCCCTGTTCCGGGAGGCCACATCTACATTGTAATGAGTGATAAAGGTATGAGGATTAGCCCATGTAGCTGTCGAATCCAAAGGCAATCTGGCTTGAAAGGCAATAGCGGGTAGACAAGGCCGATGTTGAGTGCCCTTTAATTTGTTTATGCAACTCGTAGACATGTTTTATAGTGTCTGAAAGCCACACCTTTGAGACCGCACAACCACTTTTATTGGCCGCAAAGGATATGAACAACTGATCAGATTTTCATCAGATTTTCTAAAGTCCTTGGTCCTGTGTAAATAGAAATGCAACTGTCAATGAATATCCAATTGATGAAGCTTATACTCTGCCTTGTTGCCATGATTGGGGAAGAACACAAGAAGCTCTATGGATTGATTCAGACTGTAGTCAGAACATACCTTGGGTAAGAAAGAGGGGTTGGTCCTGAGAGAAACCAGATCTTTATGGAAAATCAAGTAAGGGGGATGAATAGATAAGGCCTGTAATTCTGAGACCCTTCTAGCTGAGGTAACTGCAACCAAGAAAAAGGGTCTTCCAAGTCATAAATTTGAGCGGAAAAGAAACAGATGGTTAGAAGGAAGGAAGAATCAGTGCGTCTAAAACTAAATTTAGATTCCAGAGAGGAAGAAGTTCTCTTATTGGAGGTCTTAATAGGGTAAGTACCTCTTAGGAAAGCCTTGCAAAACCTATGGGACATGATATTGGAACCCATTTTTCCCATATGGAAATTTGAAATGGCAGCGAATTGAACTCTGATAGTAGCTGCAGCTGCTCCTTGGTCAAATGTTTCAGTGAGAAATTCAAGAATCTTTGAAAAAGGAGCAGTAAAGGGGATCAATTTGATTTTTGCCTGCCCAAAAACAGAACCTCTTCCATTTAATAACAGTCTCCTAGTAGTGGGCTTATGGGAGAAAATCAAAATGTGCCGAACTACTGGGGAAACATCGCGAAGCCTGGCTAAGACCGGAACTGAAGAAATCAAGCTGTGAGCTTGAGAGTTTGAATGGAAAGATGGAGAGTCACCGACTGATGTCTCAAAAGATCTGGCACTGGGTCCAGGATCCAAGTATCCCCTTGCAGATGAAGTCAAAGGAATGGGAATCATATCTGACGAGGCCAGTCAGGGACAATGAGGATTAGTTTGCAACCCAATGACTGTGCTTTCTGAAGAACATTGGGGATCAGGGGAAAGGGTGGAAAGACATAAAGCAGTCCCGGGGGCCAACCGTGAACAAGTGTGCCCCTGGGTGACTGTCTCGGTGGTGGGACTAGGGAAAAGTAACTGCTGCATTTGTTGTTGAGGGGGATGGCAAACAGATCGCAGCATGGTTGGCCCCATTTGAGAAAAATCAAGACCACAACTTTCTGCTTCAGGGAACACTCGTGGGGCATCAGGATAGCCTGGCTGAACTTGTTCGCCATCATGCTGGATTTCCCCGGGATGTGCATTGCAACAAGAAAGCGTTGGTAAGACATCGCCCGTTGCCAAACTTGTAGAGCCTCTCAACACAAAGCGTAATACCTGGTTCCACCCTGTTTGCTGATGTACCATACTACCAACATGTTGTCCTTTTGAATTGCTATAGTCCCTGAAGGTAGAGAGTCCTGAAGTGCTTGCAGTGCCAGGAGCACTGCTATCATCTCCAAGACATTGACGTGCAAGTGGCACTCGTGCTCCTGCCAAGTCCCTTGAACAGTTTGTCCCAGATAATACCCCCCACACACACACACCCTATCTGGGAAGCGTCCATGGTCATTGTGGCTACAGGTTGGGGGGGGGTTAGAAATGGCCTACCTATTGACACCATAGGGGTGTGAAGCCATCACACCAGATCCCTTTTGCAGGGTTCCGTAATTGGAATCTGATGTGACATGGGTAAATCTTGGAATGACCATTGTGCTAATAGAAATCACAGTAGAATTACCATGTTGAAGTGAGCCATAGGGACCAGAGTGATTGCCGCCATAGAACCCAGGACCTTGAGGACGAATCTTGTTTGAATCCTCTTTTGTGTGAACAGTATGACAACTTGGCGAAGGATCATTAATACTCTTTCTTGAGGCAGCTATAAAGGTAATATTTTGACAAAGCAACAAGGCAGACTTTTTGTAGTTTATGGTGATCCCAAGTTGAGAACAAGAGCAGATTATGTATTCCCTTGCCCTGATTAGTTGATGCTCGGTGGTGGTAGTAAGGAGCCAGTCGTCTAGATACAGAAACACCCTGAATCCTTGACGCCTCAGGTGAGCCGCAACTATTGCCATGCATTTGGTGAACACTCTGGAGGCTGTGGTGAGACCAAAGGGCAGAGTTCTGAACTGACAGTGACTGGCTCCCAGCCAGAAGCGTAGATATCTCCTTGACCTTCTGTCCATTTTTCTATGGTAGTATGCATCCTGGAGATCGAAAGAGCACATCCAATTGTCTTGTCCCAGAAAGGGAGAATGGACTGCAGTGTTACCATCCGGAACTTTGTTTTCTTGACTGACCTCTTCAGCCTGCTGAGATCCAAAATGGGTCTTCAGTCCCCTGTTTTCTTTGGAACTAAAAAGAACCTTGAGTAAGTTCCAGATCCGAATTGGTCTGCGGGGACTTCCTGGTTGACTCTTTCTTAGCAACCTTTGAACCTCCAGGTTTGCTTGATCCCACAAATTGGGTGGAACATCTGGTATAGAGTATTGTTTTTTTGATAGGGAAAGTAGTGAAAAGGGGATATTTTAAGCTCTGCATATTATGGATAGTACTCATGTATCGTCTGTGATTGTCTGCCAGGCTTTAGGGTACAAGGATAATCCCCCCCCCACACCCGACTGTCTCCGGAGCCGGATAGTCGCCTTCGGGACCGCTGGAAGGGCCTACCAGAGAAGGTATCTCTGTTGCCTTGGTTCTGCAGACCGGCTCTGTTGCAAGGTCGAATTCTACCATTATTTCCCCTCTGCCCCGGGGGAAAATTCTCCATTTGTGTCAGGTGAAGCTCCCTGGGATTTCCGGAACCACATTTTTCCATGATTCTGGCCTTTAGGATAGGGCTTAGATGGAGCAGAAAAACATACTACCGTGGCAAAGAGACTTTTGCCATGCTGTTCACACCTGGGAAGAGTCTCTTTTACCTGAGGCCTGAACAGGGACAAGCTGTCAAAGAGGGCATTGGTAAAGGAAGACGAAGGGCTCAGCAAAATGATAAAGACGCATCCAGCAGTGTCTGCATAAGGCTACCCCTGTGCCTGCTGCCCTGCTCGCCCCATCGGCTGCATAAGAAATGAGCCACATGGAGGAGTTAACCACTGAAGTCAAGGTCACGAGCTGAGAAGCCACCTTGTCGGAGGCTCCAGCAGCTGAAGGATCCTGTAAGGAATCTCCTAACTCCTTGATGAGATCCCATTGAAGGCTTCTAAAGTGGGACAGAGTTCAGCGACCCGAATGTAAAGGCCTGATAGAAGACCTCGAGCTTTTGCAGTTGGCAGAGTCGGAGCCGAGGATCGGCTCTGAACCCATCAGTAAGAATGAACAGCGAGACAGAATAACTTCACATCTTCTGTCCAAAGATGCACATAGTTTTGTACGTTAGTATTAAGTTAACAGGTTTTAAGGGTGTATTTTTTTTTTGATTGAGGGCTTTCAATGAAAGTTTTGTAAGATGTGACATAAGCTCAAATAGATACGACACGAAAAAAATAAGTTATGTACTTACCACAGCATTCCATCTGTGTTGTCCATTAGTAGTGGAGGCCACGACAAATGTTTTTTCATGGCTTCAAGAAAGACTGCAACTTGTAAATCAAGAGAAAATATAAACAGGGGTTATTTGACTGCACCTGCCTAATCGAAGGAGATTCACTGTGTGCAGACCTGCACACTACATAAAAATATGAATAAAGAGCAATAATATACAAGTAGCTTATGGGCACACAATTTCAAAGGGTTATACAGTACACAAGAAATTGCGCACACACAAAAAATAATCAAACATCTTAAAGAGAGTACATTTTCTAAAGAGAAAAACAACAGAAATCTGTGGTTGTAGATGTTCTTCGTGTTTCACTGTTGCAGTCATTACATTTTGGTAATCTGCTGGCAGGTTGCCCTCAGTCGGCCTGATTAACAAAGTCTTGGGTCCTGCGTCAGTTGCTGTCCATTCTTCCATGACGTCAGGTCGTCAGGGGTATAAAACATGCAGCTGATGCCATTACAGCAGTCTTTCTTGCCGCGCTGTGCCCAAAGCAGAAGCAGTTCACAAGTGCCGGTCGGCTGACTCTTGAAATATTCATTTTCGAGTTTCAGAACCGAAGTCTTCAACTAAAAAGCTAAGTACCCCGGTGGGGAAACTTTTTCTTGCTCCTTCTCGGTCAGTAAAAGTTAATAATTGCATTACGTTTGGGAAGCAAATACCTCATAAGGATTTTCATTTGTACTGTATTTCTTGCCTAGGCCCTGACCACATTGTACCTTGCTGTCGGTTTTGTTCTAAATTTAATCAACGCACTATTAAACATCGGTATATTTTTTGCTTCTAAATATTTTGGCTCACGTTTTAATTATCCAGAAATGTCATTGGTTAGCAATCCGACTACCGGAATACCTAAAAAACGCAAAGAAAAAGACAGACACAGGCCGTCGAGGTCCAAAACTGACAAAGCTTCTCCTAAGCCAGTTGCCAGTTAGCCGGTACTCAGTGAGGCGCTTTCGCAGCCCCTAATACCTGCTACTTCTGATTCGCCTCTACTGTGACCCATTCGGAGTCTGGTATGCCACGAGATACTTCAATTATGGAACCCACGGATGTCTCTACCTTAGATGGGTCCGGAGCCACTGTGCAGGCACCGGCTTCTGACGGTGTTTTCAGGCCTACAGATTTCTATATTAGACCAACGCCATCTTTAAAACTAAGGACAAAATATAAATCTATGTCTAAAACAACGACGCCTGGGCCACGTGTGCAGGCCCCTATGCCTAAAAAACAAATGATCAAAATGGCTGAAGATTTAATTACTCTGATCAGGGGTAGCCAACACCCCCCTTCTAGGAGGCATAGGCAAGACATTGATTATGAATCTTCTGAACAGGATTCTTTTTCTTCTGACTCTTCTAATGAACAGGATTTGTCTATACCTACTTATGAGGATTCAGATGCAGAAGGTTCTATTCCTGCAGCTTCCCCCCTGAGGATTTTTCTTTTGAGGAAATTTTGCATACCTTAAGGGAACATTTCCACTGGGAAAGTCAGGACTTCTCTGAATCTAAAAAGAGACTTAAAGATTTTCTTCTTCTTCCTCAGCATAGGCCTTTGGCTATACCTCCTGTTCTAGACATTGTTGATGTTTTTTTCAGAATCTAGTATGGCTCCTGATTCTCTGCCTCCAGCTCCTTGTAAGCCAGACAGATATTACAGAGTTCCTGACTCCCACAAATTCCTTTTCAAAAATCCTACTGCAGATCCCAAACCACTTCTCAGGGTCCCAAGGGCATTAAGGCCTCTACTGCTAAAAATCCTACCCCTTCTGATAGAGATTCCAGGGCGCTGGGTAGATGGGATAAGAAGGTTTACACTTCTACAACTTTGGCAATCAGGGCTTTAAACTGTCAATTTCACATGCTTAAATATCAACAGCATATCATGGGACTGCTTAAGTAGAAAATTATGTTAATTTCTGACTGTGTGGAAAATAAAGATTTACAGCATTTATTACATTCAGCTGAACAAGATGGAAAATAAGAAGTTATGTACTCACCATAACGTTCCATCTGAGTAGGTGGCTTCATTTGTCTGCAACCTGTGGGCCTTGGATCCAATATCGGATCCGAGCCGGCAACTTGTTTCATAGCTAATGGTTCCGAGCTCCTAGCTCCTCCCCTCACCCATAATCCCCTGCCAACACTCCACGACCTCAGATCAAGTTTGCCCCTCTATATGCACCCAAAAGGGTATTCCAACTCACATAGATCCACTGAAGGCCAGGGGGAAGGAGGGGGGATGGTTGCAGACAAATGAAGCCACCTACTCAGATGGAACATTATGGTGAGTACATAACTTCTTAATCTGAAGTAGGGACTTCATTTGTCAGCAACCTGTGGGACAGAGTCCCCAGCTACCTGAAACTTGGGTGGCCATCATGGAAGGATATTGCGGAGCACCGCAGAGCCAACGGATGCTCTCCCTCTAGAAATCACGTCCAGTTTGTAGTGGTTAATAAAGGTATGAGATGATGCCCAAGTAACTGCCGAACAAATATCATCCAATGGAACTCTAGATTTGAAGGCCGCAAAAGTAGAGATGGAACGAGTGGAATGTGCGTGAACTCCTTCAGGTGCGTCTCCCAGAAACTCGGTACGCTAACAGGATACATTGGGAAATCCAGCGTGACAGGGAGATTTTTGATACTGCTTTCCCCAAATTAAATTTGGCAATGGAAATGAACAGCTGGTCGGATTGCCTGTGACCAGCTGTTCTATGAGTATAAAAACGCAGCTGCCTATGAACATCTAATGAATGCAGCTTGTACTCTCCTTTATTCTGATATTTAGGAAAGAAGACCGGTAGATTTATGGATTGATTTATATTGGTTTCTGATGCTATTTTGGCAAGGAAGGAAGGATTG
Organism: Protopterus annectens; assembly: GCF_019279795.1. Classification (NCBI taxonomy): domain Eukaryota; kingdom Metazoa; phylum Chordata; order Ceratodontiformes; family Protopteridae; genus Protopterus; species Protopterus annectens. Next base: position 673,223,047 of record NC_056736.1, read on the forward strand.
CGTCCTGAGGTACACTCTGTCCGGATGAAAGATCAAGTAAGGAGGTTTTACAGAAAGAGCTTGAAGCTCCGAAACTCTTTTCGCTGAAGTAATGGCTACAAGGAATGTTGTTTTCCAGGACAAGTATTTGAGATCCACTGAAGCAGCAGGTTCAAATGGTGGAGCAGTCACAGGGCTTGAAGAACTAGTGAAAGATCCTAAGGGGGTACGGCTTCTTTTATAGGGGGTCTAAGCAAAAAGGTGCCCTTGAGAAAGGTTTTACACAATTTGGCCGACATCAAGGGCCCCGTGTCATGTCCCATATGGTAATGGGAGATGGCAGCCAATTGCACTTTAACAGTTGAGCAACTAGCACCTTCCTGAAAAAGTTCGGTTAGGAAGTCTAATATGGATGGAAGAGGAGCTGTAAAGGGATCTAGATTATGATGCTCCGCCCAGACCGAGAAACGTTTCCATTTACTGTGGTACACTTTCCTGGTGGAAGGTTTATGCGCTGCCACGAGGATGGCTTTGACTGGTGAAGAGATACCGGGAGTCCTAACTAGGAGTGGAACTGGAGCAACCAAGCCGTCCGCTTCAGATTGTCCAGATTTGGGGTCGATAAGCCAGACGGATGGCAGATTAGATCCGGACTGGGATCCAGAATCCAAGGGGGATTCACTAGGTGAGACCACAGGTAAGGGAACCAAATATGACGAAGCCAGAATGGGGCAATGAGGATCATCCTGCTCCCCAACCGCGAGGCTTTCTGTAAGAGCTGCAGCATCAGGGGTAGAGGAGGATAGGCATAAAGTAGACCGGGTGGCCAAGCATGCACCAGAGCGTCTCTTGGGGTTTCACCTGGAGGGGGAATCAGAGCGAAGAAATTGCCGCATTTGGTGTTTGAGGGAGAGGCAAAAAGATTGCAGCAGGGTTGCCCCCATATTGCGAATATCTGCTTCGCTATTAGTGGGTTGAGAGACCACTCGTAAGGGGTAAGAAGGGTGCGGCTGAGTTTGTCCGCTAGGATGTTGGCCTGCCCCGGAATGTGCGTTGCAATCAGAAAGCGGTTGGTGGAAATCGCCCATTCCCACACTCTCATGGCTTCGCGGCATAGAGGGTAAGACCTGGTTCCCCCGTTTGTTGATGTACCAGACAACCGACATGTTGTCCGACTGAATTGCAATCGTTCCTACGGGGAGGAGATTCTGAAGTGCTTGCAACATGTACAGCACCGCTCTCATCTCCAGAACGTTGATATGCAGGGAGGTCTCTGTATCGTTCCACGTGCCTTGGACAGTCCTGCCTGAATAATGCCCCCCCACCCGAGGCGGGAGGCATCCGTGGTCACCGTGGCGAGAGGGGGAGAGGTGCAGAAGGGTCGGCCCGTATGGAGATCCGGAGCATGGAGCCACCATAATAGAGCCCTCCTGCAAGCCTTGCTGATAGCGATGGGGTGGAGAGCAAAAGACAGAAAGGACCATTGAAATAGAAGGGTCCACTGCAGTACCTGCATGTTCAGACAGGTGCATGGAAGGAGCGTTACCGCTGCCACCATGGAGCCCAGCACCCTCAGGACCAATTCCGCCGGTGGAGTTTCTGACTGGAGGATGGCCCACACATGGAGTTGCAAATTCCGTAGTCGTTCCGACGTCAAGAAGGCTCGTAGATCTCTGGTGTCTATTCTGGCTCCTATGAATTCTATGACTTATGTCGGGGCCAGAAAGGATTTGTCGGCATTGATGGTGATGCCTAACTAGGGGGCTAGGCGGAGAAAGAAATCTCTGGCTGAGCAAAGTAGATGCCTTGTTGGGGCAGTCAGGAGCCAGTCGTTCAGGTACGGAAAGACCTGTATTCCCTGGAGTCTCAGGTGGGCCCGCAATCACTGCTAATACCTTGGTGAACACCCTGGGGGCTGTGGTGAGGCCAAAGGGAAGGACCCTGAACTGGTAGTGACTGGCTCCCAGCCGGAAGCGGAGGAACTCCTGGATCGTCTGTCCATTAGAATGTGGTAGTACGCATCCTTGAGGTCTACAGAGCACATCCAATCGTTCTCCCTTATAAGGGGAAGAATAGATTGAAGAGTGACCATTCGGAATTTTTCCTTGGTTACTTACAGGTTCAAACGGGACAGGTCTAGAATCGGTCTCAAGTCCCCCGTCTTTTTTGGCACAAAAAAGAAACTGGAGTAGAACCCTAATCTGAGCTGGTCTTGGGGAATGGGCTGGATGGCTCTTTTTCTTAGCAGAATCTCTGTGACTGCAGACCTCCCTCTGATCGGGTGGTACATCGGGGAGGTTCTTGAATTTGGGGACATGAAGTAATGGCATTTTGTATCCTCTGGATATAATTCGAAGCACCCAGCGGTCTGTCGTGATGGACTCCCATGCCGCTAGGTGCTCCGAGAAGCGCCCCCCGACTGCCTCCAGAGTGGAGCAGTCGGGCAACCCTTCAGGGCTGCTGCGTGGGCCGGTCAGAGAAAGGTTCTCTGGACCCAAAGTTCCTCAGAGCCCCTCTGCCCCTGGGGCGGCGTCCTCCCTGTCCTCCTCTGCCACGGAAGGACTGGTTGTTCTGAGCGGGTTGGGAATGTTGCGATTTCCGGAACCACATCATCTTCTGACCCTTTTGGTTCTTCGAAAAGGACCACTGGGGAGCAGAGAAGCGGACTCTGACGGCAGACAACGTTTTCCCGTCCTTCTCGCTCTGGACAAGTGTCTCGCGAACCGTTTTGCCAAACAGGGCAGAACCATCGAAAGGGGCGTTCGCAAAGGACGCTTTAAAGGGCTCCGTAAAGTCACAATGACGGAGCCAGGCCTGATGTCTCATGACTAGGCCCGCTCCACTAGCTCTAGCGGCTCCCTCGGTGGCGAGGGACAATAGCCGCATAGAGGTATTCGAAATAGATCTCAGAGTGGCCATTTGGGTGGAGTACAATTGTTTGTTCTCCGCCGACATGGACTCAGTGGGGGAGGCAGCGTATTCTTTGATAAGATCCCGCTGCATCCCGATGACGTGCGCCATATAGTTCAGAGACCTTACCGAAAAGGTCGCTGAACTAAATACTCGCTTCCCTAAGCGGTCCATCGAGCGGGACTCCTTGCTCGGTCGATGGACTGAGGGGCTCTCCTGAGCTAGTTCCCCCTTCGTGGCTGCCGCCGTCAACATGGCATCTACGGAGGGGCCTTGCTCCAGTGTGACCGGTCTGCGGGGGGGCTTAGTATCCTGTCCGGGCATTTGGGGATTGGCTCCACGGTGTCCGGGTCCTTCCACGCCCTGGTGGTAATAAGGTCCACCAAGGGGTCGGCCGGAGGGGACACCCAAGAGGTAGACGGGCCTGCTTCGAATACCTCCAGAAACACGGACTCGTCGGAGGAAGCCTTGGGGGCAGACCACCCACCTCTGATCCTCAGCATCTCCATGATGTCTCCAAAGGTGACATCCTCAGGGGGTGATCTTGGGGAGCCTTCCCCTTCATCCAAGTCCGTGTCCTCAGTTAAGGACTCAGGGGAGTCCACGTGCCTCCTCTTGCACTTGTGCTTGCGAGGCACTTCCTCGGGGGGGCTGTCCGAGGAGGTCTCGCCAGCAACAACCTGTTCTAATTGAACAACCTGGGACATTGAAGCAGGCTGTCCCTGAGGCCGGGTGATGGAAGCCTGGCCCAGCAGGGAGGGAGTGCAGGGTGGAGCCGAGGACAAGGGCCGGGGGTCCAGATGCTCTCGACAGAGCCCTCTCCACTACATCGAAGGCTGAGGGGGAACCGCTCTCCCTGGGCTCCGAGAGCCGGCTCCCACTTGGATCCGATGAAGGGATGGAGCCGGCGCCGAGACCATCGGATCCGAAGGACCAGTGCACTTCGACCTGGATGGAGCCGAAGGCACACTGAATCCCTCGGATCCGAAGCTCGGGCCACGGCTCTGAGAGGTCGGATCCGACAGACTCGAGGGCAGGGCCGGATCCGAAGTAACAAGTACTGTCAGCGCCGACCCACCCCCGGCTCCGACGCTGCTCGGCTCCGAACTCGGGTAGTGGGTCGGAGAAGGAGCAATTGGAGCAAAAAAGGGTGTCGAGCTCCCCCCCGGAGGGGGGGGGGGGCAAGAGCACTCCCATCTGCAGCTGGGCCTGGATGAATCTTCGCATCATCCGGTCCAAGTCTGCATCTGACATGCTGAAGGTTGATCTCGACGAGGCCACCGAGGCAGGCCTGGAATGCCGCCTCGATAACCTCGATGGAGATTGGGCCTCCTCCTCCTCGGGCCCTGGGGAGAAGCAAGGAGATTGGAGCCGAGGAGGAGGAGGAGACCTAGAAGCAGTGGAGGGAGAAGCCCACTTAGCTGGCAGGGCCGAAGCGGAGGCCTCAGCCCGCCGTTTGTGGTGCTTCTCCCTCCGTTTCTCCCTCCTACCGGGAGTTTGAGTCCCGGCCGGAGGAAGGGGGCAGGAGTGGCAATGACCACAGCCTGTGGTAGTGCCACGGGAGCAGCGGAGGCCAGAGCCGAGTCCGGGGGCAAAAGTCCCGCCAGGACCAGCTTCGACCTCCACTCTTTCAGTGCCCTGGGGTTGAATGCTGCACAAATGGTACAGCCTGAGGTGAGGTGTTCAACCCCAAGGCCCCAAACGCACCGAGTGTGCCCATCAGCCGGGGAGAGCTTATAGCCACACTCGGTACATTTAGAAAAAATGGCATTGGGGGCCTCAGCCATACTTTGAAGAAAAAGGAGTGCTACACAAACACACAGGCCCCAACAACACAAACACACACACACACACTCACTAACGACCAGCGAAGGGAGGACAAATTATATAAAAAAAATAAAAATTACAGGGAACCTGACTCTTACCCACTTCTAGAGCTCAAAGGAATCCAGCCATCCACAAGCGCGGCAAACTAGATTGGAAGTCGTGGAGGGTTGGCAGGGGATTATGGGTGAGGGGAGGAGCTAGGAGCTCGGATCCATTAGCTATGAAACAAGTTGCCGGCTCGGATCCGATATCGGATCCAAGACCCACAGGTTGCTGACAAATGAAGTCCCTACTTCAGATCATACTTTGCAATGTGGTTTTGATTCTTTGGCGGCCTCTTGCAGGGCTGCTGTAACTGGGTCTGTGCTAAGAAGGCATGCTTGGCTCGAAGAGCAAACTCTGCCTGATCATGTTAAAGCAAAATTGTTGGCTGCTCCTTTACAACAGGACCATCTCTTTGGTAATAAGGCTTTAGAAGTTTTAAAAAAGATGGAAGATAAAGCGAAATCTATGCAAACTGTGAAAGATTTCTTACAAGTGCAACCTCCAAGATTTAGTAGGCACTGGCCTACTAAGAACTGGTCCTTTCCAGTTCCTTTGAGAGCCACTCAAAGTCAAACCCAGACAGTCCAAAGGCTCCAGGTTTTCAGTCACAAGGGACTTTTAGAACAAAACAATGGGGTGCCTCCTCCTCCTCCAAATCTGGAAACAACAAGGCACCTCCCTATCGTAAACAGTCTCAATGACTTCCCTTTACAATTACCAAGCACTTGCCTTTTAGCCGCCCCCTTTGGGGGGGAAACTGGCACTTCATGCAAGAAATTGGCAACTTATAATCCAGGACAAATGGGTTTTAAGTAATAGTATCCCAGGGATACAGATTTCATTTCCATACGTTGCCAATCCCAAACGGATGGCAAGACCTGCCCCCAAATCAGTGGGCAGTGGCCCAGAAACAAGTACAGTCCCTCATGAACATGGGGACTATTCAACCAGTACCAGAAGAGGAAAAGGGACAAGGTTTTCTATTCAAGACTTTTCCTGGTACCCAGAAAAGACAAATCATGGCATCCAATTCTGGACTTATCTACTCTAAACACATTTCTGGACATTCCAAAATTCAAGATGCTGACTCTTCAACAGTTGCTTCCTATGCTAGACAAAGATGCCTAGTTGGTAACTCTAGACCTAAAAGAGGCTTATCTGCATATCCCAATCAGGGAATCTTGCAGAAGATACCACCGCTTCAAAGCAGGCTACTTGCATTACCAGTTCTCTGCACTGCCCTTTGGCTTATCTACTCACTCAGGGTCTTCACAAAGTGCCTGGATCCAGTTAATTGCTTTTTGCAGGCAAAGAAATATTCAAATATATCCATACCTGGACGATTGTCTAATTCAGGCAGAAAACAGGGACATTCTTCTATAACATCTGGCGTTTGTAAAAAGGATTCAAACTTGCCTAGGGTACACCATAAACGAAAAGAAATCACAACTGGTATCCTCTCAAAAAAATTACATTCCTGGGTGCAAGCTTGAATACAACTGCCCAGATGACTTACCTTACGCCAGAAAAGCAAAAGCATTTGGTAACTTAATTCAAACAGATGGCCACAAAAACCCAGCTATCTTCAAGACAAATTTTCAAGTCTTAGGGTTCATGGCCTCCTGCATTCTTCTAATTTCATATGCAAGACTGCATATGAGGAAACTTCAGTGGTACTTAAAATGTTTATGGAGTCAACATTGTCACAGCCTGTAAACAATGATCCCTATCATACCTTGCCTGCAACTAAAGTTCCTATGGTGGGCAGAGGCCTGCCACTAAAACAAGGAACTGCCATTCACTTCACCCCCTGCCGCCCAAACCGTAACTACAGACGCATCAAACTATGCTTAGGGGGGGCTCATCTGGCAGGGAAGTGCATTCAGGGCAAATGGAGCCCAAATCAAATGCACCTTCATATCAATCAAAAAGAGATGCTAGCTGTACAGAATGCACTGACAGCCTTCAAGAACTACCTTCATACAGGACAATTAATGATAGACAGACAACACCACAGTTATGTGGTACATAAACAAGCAGGGGGTTACACACTCCTATCCCCTTTGCAGACTAGCTATGGCATTGTAGAACACGACTTTGACCTATCAAATACAACTACAAACTCAATTCCTGCCAGGAAAACTCAATACTCTGGCAGACAAACTAAGCGCAAATCTCATGGACCCACACGAATGGAAACTGGAACCACGGATATTCAACATGTTGACACGCAAATGGGGGAGTCCAGACATACATCTTTTTGCCTCCCCCCAGAACTATCAGTTGGACAAATTCCGCACAAGGACTCATCACATAAAAGCCTGGAAAGTGGATGCTCTATCATTCAAGCTGGAAAAACCTATCAGTCTATGCTCCCCCCCCCCCCCGCCTCTGCTCTCCGAAGTTCTACTAAAAGTCAAACAGGACAAGCCAAAAATGACTTTGATTGCTCCAGACGGGCCTCGCCAACACTGGCACCCACTCATGCAAGGTGTGTCGCACCTTCCACCATGGCACCTACCTCAGACACCTTACTTACTGTCTCAGCAGAACAGCCAAATTATGCACACTCAGCTCCAAACTTTGAATCTTGCAGCGTGGCTAATCACCTAAATTCACCCTTAGCATCCCTCAGCAAACCTGCGATGGATGTCATTTTGGAGGCAAAAAGACCTAGTACCAGAAAATCTTATGCTGACAAATGGAAAAAATTCTGTGCCTGGAATCAGTCACAAGGGATAAGCACAGCAGAGCCCAATATTCCTCAGATTTTACAATACTTAACTGAGATGCTTCACAAGGGCCTGTCTTTCTTCCATAAAAATCCATGCCTCAGCCATTTCAGCTCATTACAACACAGAACCTCCCCTCATCTCTTATCCTCTGCTAAAGCAGTATCTCAGAGGGGCCAAAAACTTAAGACCACCAAGGAGAGCTCCAACTCCTGCCTGGGACCTCCTATCTGTACTGGAAAAACTCACTCTCCCTCCTTTCGAGCCAGCTGCTACTGCAGACTTAAAATTTCTTACCTGGAAAACAGCTCTCCTTTTAGCAGTCACTTAAGCTAGAAGGATTTCCGAATTACAGGCTGTTATGGCAGTGGAGCTTTTCATTATTTTTTTATGTGGACAGGATGAATCTTACGACCAATCCATCCTTCATGCCTAAGGTGGTATCCAGTGTGGCTCTTGATCAGACCATTCATTTGCCAACTTTGTTTCCCAATCCACAGAACATGGGGTAGTGGATTCTTCATTCACTGGATGTACACAGACAACTCAGATTTTACTTAAACAGAACAAAATCTCTAAGAAAATCTGAACAATTACTGGTGGCATTTGCTACAGGAGCAGAGGGAAAGGCTATTTCAAAGCAGACTATTTCCAAATGGATAAGCCATTGTATTCATTTTTCCTATATGCACCATGGTAAAACTATCACCCCAGGGGATCAGATCTCATTCCACCAGGGCTGGATCTATATTTACAGCCTCTCTCAGAGGTGTTCCTACCAGAGATATTCTAGAAGCTGCTACCTGGAGCTCAGTTCATACGTTCACCAAACATTACCATTTACCTTTCTTCTCCAAATCCAGAGCTGGCTTTGCCACTGCTGTCCTGCAAAGCCCAAAGCCTTATAGCTGGTCCTAATGCTGTATAAAATCCATCTGCCCAACCATAGCTTTGGGAATCTACCCAAATGTAATGACTGCAACAGTGAATACACTCGAACATCTACATTTATGTTAAGTGTACAAAACTGTATTTTACCTGCAAGGAGAACTGATGTAACAGGGGATGGGGACTAGCCAATGGAAGGTTTTATTCGGGGTAGTGTTAAATGACCAACTGGGAGGCAGCAATGCTTACAGCACAGTCATAAAGCATGGAGTTAAAATAACTGGCTAGGTACAGGGTATACTGGGGGGGGGGGGGGTGAAATTAAACATAATGCAGGTTATGTGATCACAAAGATGCCTTGGCTCAAAAGACAGCTACGGAGCTCAGTTTTAATTATGAATAAGAGAATTACTTTTGGAAATAAAAGAATGAAAGAAAGCTAATAAATGGTGAAATGAGGGTTGTGCGGTAACAAAAACTAAAGCTCCGTAATCAAATTTACCATAAGAAGCAATATTTGAATAATCGCAACTCCATTCGCTTTAGCTACATGGATTATATCCTGCATAGGACATACAACCAGATGCCTTACAAAGCTTCAGGATAACTTCCAAATGCCCAAAATGTTGGCCAGCTTCAGCTGAGCTGATGAAAACTCAGGTTTGAACACGAAGCCCTTCTGAGCTTTCATGCCAATAGAGAGAGGAAGGCACAAGCCCTGACAGGACAATGCTAGGAAAAGAAATAAAAATACATGTCCACACTTTGGCAAAAAATAAGGGAGGAGGAGGGAAGGTGTGGCTACTGCATCAGTGATCACTTGGAACATTTGCTGTTATGGTAAGTTTACTTACACTACTGTACCAAGTTCACCACTATGATGACTGCTGCAGCAGCCTAAGCTATATGGCTAGATTACCATAGCTTAACAAAACTGGGAGAAGAATGAAGAAGGGGGCAGGAGCCCTTGGAGAATGACCCTAACAAAAGTTTGCCTGTAATCCCAGCTTGAGCAAGAGATCTCTCACCCAAGTGAGGTATTCCTGACACACAGGAAAAAAAAAACTCTGCAATGATAAACAAGTCATCTAAATATGGAAGAATGTAGATAATATGTAGCCTGCAATGAGCTGTAACTGGAGCTATATACTTTGTGAACTCTTGGTGCTGTGGATAGTGAAAATGTTAAGGCACAGAACTTATAATGTGACCTAAACACAAAACCTAAAGAAGAGCTTGAAATCTGGATAAATAGGGATGTGACGATAAGTATCATTTAAATCTAGTGTCATCAGGAAAAATAGCAGTTGCAGGTTGTGAAATGGCAGCATTCTGAACTTGGGTCTCATCATTTATTTAATTATCTGACATTTATTTACTGGAATGGTCCATACAGATCAATAGAAAAAAGAAGTTATGTATCTACCATAACAATCCATGTTAGTCGCCTTCTTCTCGCCTTCTTTCTTGCTGGTTGGGATCGGAGCTGATCCTCGGCTCCGACTCGGCCATCTTCAATAGCTCGAGAGCTGTTTACTGGCTCGAGGCTACCCCATATCCCATGATGCCTGGCGCTAGTTACCCAGATATCGTTTGAAAAAGCTATTCCAGACATAACTAAGGAAAAATTCTGCCCTAGTAGCCCCTTGGGCCTAACTGTGAAGCTATCAAACCAGGAAAGGACAACCAGAGAAGGCCCAGCCAATGAAATCTGAAAAAGGGAGCTCCTCTCGATCCACTAGGATAGGGGGATGGAGGGTGAGACGCAAGAAAGAAGGCGAAAAGAAGACAACTAACATGGAACATTATGGTAAGTACATAACTTCTTTATGTTAAGTTGTCTATCTCGCCTTCATTCATGCTGGTTGGGACAGTGTCCCTAGCACCTACTATCCTGGGTGGCTCACTGGAACAGACTCTACAAAACAGTGGAACCAAAATCAGCTCTGCTTCTGGAAGCAATGTCTAGTTTATAATGAGAAATAAAGGTATGCGGGTTAGCCCACGTAGCATCTGCCCAGATTGATTCCATGGGCACCTAGATTGGAAGGCCACCGAGGTGGCCAATGCCCTAGTAGAGTGGCCTTTTGGTTTGATAGATAATTCTTTGTTTCTCAGCTGATAAATGAATGAAATAATGAGAGACAACTACCTAAATAATGTTACATTTGAGACTGGAAGACCCTGTCTGCCCTCAGCATAGGAAATGAAGAGTTGGTCCGACTTCCTGATGTCCTTTGTCCTATACAAATAAAACGCAGGTGTCTGTGAACATCCAACTGGTGCAATTTACATTCTGCCTTATTGGTGTGAATAGGAAAGAACACAGGAAGGTCTATGGACTGATTTAAATTATTTTGTGAATAGACCTTAGGAAAGAAGGAAGGAAGGATTGGTCCTTAGAGCGACCCTATCGTTATGAAAAACTAAGAATGGAGGACGAATACATAGAGCCTGAAGCTCCGAAACACGTCTGGCAGAAGTAATGGCTACCAGAAAGAGAGTCTTCCAGGAAAAAAACTTAATGGAGCAAGATGTTGCAGGTTCAAAAGGTGGCAAGATTAGGGAAGCTAGTACCAAATTTAGATCCCATGGAGGTGGGGGGGGGGGGGTGTCTCTCACTGGGGGCCTAAGCAGAGTGGTTCCTTTGAGGAAGGCTTTACACAGCTTACGAGACATAATGTGGTTAGAAGACAACCCAATGTGAAAATTCAAAATGGCAGCTAACTGAACCCTGATTGTAGCAGAAGCGGAACCAGAATGAGAGAGTTCCGGTAAAAATTCCAAATTCTCGTGTACAGGGGCTGAAAAGGGGTCTATATTCCTAGCCTCTGCCCAGCAAGAAAAACGTTTCCACTTGCTAGCATAAGTTTTCCTAGTTGTGGATTTGTGTGATGAGATAATTTCATGCACAGAGGATGAAATATTAGGAAGCCTGGCTAAGGATGGAAGTGGAGCAACCAAGCTGTGAGCTGGAGCATTTGAAGGGATCGATGCAGTCTGCCTGATTGATGAATCAGTAGATCTTGAATAAGATCCAGAATCCAAGGCTGTTCGACAAGGTAATGATGCAGGAATGGGAACCGTATCTGTCAAGGCCAGTAAGGGGCAATGAGGATCATTCTGCAACCCAACACAGTTGCTCTCTGTATGAGTTTGGGTATTAGGGGAAACGGAGGGAAAGCGTAAAGAAGTCCCTGAGGCCAATCATGGGCTAGAGCATCTCTGGGGGAGTGGCCAGGAAGTGGAAGAAAGGAGAAGAAATTGCTGCACTTGCTGTTGAAGGGTGTGGTGAATAGGTCGTAGCAAGGTTGCCCCCATTTGCGAAAGACCTGTTCCACAATTACCTGATTCAGAGACCACCCGCGAGGCATGAGAATTGCTCTGCTGAGCCTGTCTGCTATGACGTTGGACATCCCAGGGATGTGCGCTGCGATCAAAAAACATTGGGAAGAGATCGCCCACTGCCAAAGTCTGAGTGCTTCTCAACATAGAGGGTAGGACCTGGTTCCACCCTGCTTGTTGATGTACCACACCATTGACATATTGTCTGTTTGAATTGCAATTGTCCCAAGAGGGAGAGAGTCCTGAAGGGCTTGCAAAGCTAAAAGCACGGCTCTTATCTCCAAGACATTTATATGCAAATGGTACTCGTGAGGCTGCCAGGTGCCTTGGACTGTCCTGCCCTGATAATGCCCCCCCCCTATCAGGGAAGCGTCCATGGTCACTTTGGCGACTGGAGGGAGTGACACAAATGGTCTGCCCTGGGACACTGATGGGGAGATCATCCACCAAGCGAGGTGCTTCTTGAATGCTTCTGTGATCATAATCTTGTGAGACATGGGAAGCTGTTGGAAGGACCACTGTGTGAATAGGAGCCACTGGAGAATTCTCATGTGAAAGCAGGCTAGGGGAACAAGAAGAATTGCTGATGCCATGGAACCCAGTGTTTGAAGGACGAACCTGACGTGATTCCTGTTGCATGTTAATAAAATCTGCACTTGCTGGCAAATTAATGATATCCTGTCTGGTGGAAGACTCACAAACATGTTCCTTGTATTTAAATTTGCGCCTATGTAAGTGATGTGCTGACAGGACAACAATGCAGATTTTTTGAAATTTATAGTGATGCCTAGCCTGGATCAAGTTTTGATAGTGTAGTCTCTGGCTTGTAGGAGGCGATGTCTGGTGGTAGCAGTGAGGAGCCAGTCGTCTGGATAAGGAAACACCTGGAATCCCTGACGTCTCAGGTGAGCCGTAACCACTGCCATGCATTTGGTGAACACCCTGGGGGCTGTGGTGAGACCAAAGGGCAGAGCTCTGAACTGATAATGACTGGCTCCCAGCCGGAAGCGAAGGAATCTTCTGGAGCACCTGTCCATTTTGATGTGGTAGTACGCATCCTGAAGATCTATAGAGCACATCCAATTGTCCTGACCCAGGAAAGGTAGAATGGACTGTAGCGTGACCATCCGAAACTTTGTTCTTTGCACAGATCTGTTTAATCTGCTGAGATCCAGAATGGGTCTCCAGTCCCTTGTCTTTTTTGGTACCAAAAAGAACCTTGAGTAAGTTCCGGATCCGAGCTGGTCTGCCAGGACTTCCTGGATGACGTTTGTGTAGCAGCTTTGAAATCTCTATGGCTGCTTGGTCCCTTAGATTGGGTGGAACATATGGAAGGGACTTGTTTGACGGTAACGGGGGTTGAGAAAAGGGAATTCTGTAACCTCTGGATATGATCGACTGTACCCACTTGTCGAGTTAGATCTTGCCAGGCTTTAGGGTACAGTGACAGCCTTCCCCTGACTGCCTCCAGAGGTGGGCAACCCTTCAAGGATGCTGAAAGGGCTTCTCAGAGAAGGATTCTCTGCTGCCCTGGTTCTGCGGACCCCCCTCTGCCACGAGGGCGGCGTCTGTTATTTCTCCCTCTTCTGCCCCTGGAGGGGAACTCACCATGTGTGTCAGGCAAGGCTCCCTGTGATTTCCGGAACCACATCTTTCCACTCTTCTGACCCTTGGGGTATGATCCAGAAGGACTGAAAAAATGGACTCCCAGGGCAGAGAGAGTCTTGTCTTCCTGTTGACACCTGGTTAGGGTGTCCTTCACCTGTGATTCGAAGAGAGCGAAACCATCAAAGGTGGTATTGGTGAAAGACGCTCTGAAGGGCTCCGCAAAATTACATAGCTGCATCAATGCGTGCCTCCTAAGGGCAACGCCTGTGCTTGCGGCTCTACTGCACCATCAGCTGCATAGGAAATGAGCCTCATGGAGGAGTTAACAACTGAATTCAGAGTCGCCAGCTGGGAGACCACCTTAGCTTGAGCCCACTCAGCTGATGGATCTTGGAGGGTATCTCCAAGCTCTTTAAGGAGATCCCTCTGAAAGCGGGTGAAATGGCACAAAATTCAGAGACCTCATGGAGAAGGTCGCTGAAGCAAACATTCGCTTCCCATATCTGTCCATAGTCCTAGACACCTTGTTAGGGGGATGGACAGATGACAAAGTTTCTGCCAACTCCTCTTTTGTGGCTGCTGCTACCATCATGTCATCAACAGGTACGCCCTTAGTCAAAAACTGTTTGTCCTGAGGTGCAGTTGTAAATTTAGCAGGTCTCCTGGGGGTTGGTTCCACTGTGCCTGGAGCTGACCACACCTTCCGAGCCACCACAGACATAAGTGGGTCGAAAGGCGGAGACACCCAGGAGGTGGAAGATCAGGAACCAAACGCGTCCAGGAATATCGACTCATCCTCGGAAGGGGCTAGGGTATTCCAGTTCCCCCTCTGCCTAAGCATTTCCAAAATGTCTGGAAAGGAGACATCTTAAGAGGGGGATCTCGGGGACCCTTCCTAACCCTCTAAGTCAGTATCTGATGTGACAGACTCATGGGAGTCAACGTGCTTCCTCTTGCACTTCCTCTTACGAGGTGGCTCCTCTGAGTGATCAGGGGAGGCATTGGAAGAGGAAGAAACACCCAAAGGGGAGCCCTGGAGCGCTGGTTCCACACGCTTGGGGTTTGGAGGAGGGGGCAGAGGCAGACGCAGGCACCATAGGGGGAGGAGCCGATGGGGATGACCGGGGGACTGACTCAGGGGCCAGTACACTCCTCATGACCTCGAAGGTGCCCCAGCCTGGACGCAGAGAAGACTCCGGTTCCAAAGAAACCGGAATCCCTCTCCGCACAGAGGGGAATGGCTCCGAAGCCGATGTAGTAGCCGAGCTCACCTGCGCCAAAGCTCCGAGGGGAGAACGGGGTCGGACAAATGTCCGATGCCACTCGCCCCCTCGGAGCCAACGAGGGAGTCCCGGCACCCAGATCCCTCCAAGGACGGTGCCATGGAAGGGATCGGAGCAGATGACGGAACCGAAGGACAAGGTATCGGAGCCGATGGTTCCACAACTCGAACCCCAACGAACTCCGGCTCCGAGCTCAAGTGAGGAGTCAGAGGAGGAATATCTGCAGAAGTGGACGGAGCAGACACCTGATGAGGGGGTCTGGACAACATTTTTGCTAGGGCCTGTGATTTCAGCAGCCTACTGACCACTCTCTCCAAGTCCTGATCTGAAAGTCTAGAGGACCGAGAGGAGTGAGAGCACCTATGACTGCGCTCCGAATGGAGCAGAAGTGACCGTGGAGCCGAGCATATCGACTCCAAGGAGGGAGACCTAGATCTCTTTCAACTCCCAGATGGCTCCGAAGTACATGCTGGAGCCGAATGGGAGGGAGGCACATCGGTTCTGGCCGGAGCCGAGGTGGATGGTGGAGTTTCACCCAGCGGCAGCTCAGAACTGGGAGCTGAAGACTTAGGTGGCTTGGAGGATTTCACAGGCTGAGCCTTGGCCGGTGAATCCTGGGGCTTGAGCAAATACCGAAGGATTAACTTATTTTTGCGCTCCTGCAGGACTCTTGAGCTGAAAGCATGACAAACCGAACAAGAGTCCTGCAGGTGCAATGCGCCCAGACAATAGACACAAGAAGTGTGACCATCTGTCAGAGCCATATTCTGACAACATGAGTCACACTTCTTGAATCCGGACACTTTAGTATCCTTGGACATGTTACCACACACACAACATGGTTAAACACACACACACACACACACACACACACACACAAGAAAAACAAGTTAGCAGGTATAACTAATTAAACAATATAAACTATACAGCTAACACACTGAAACTAAGTAAAGTCTATTACTACAGACACTACCTAAAAACATACTTTTTTTTTTAAACTAGAAAAAGACAAAAAAGGGTTAGCCTCTAATTTAAACGGCTACCGCGAAAGGGAAGGGAGGGGGAGGGGTGGGGAAAACTCTCTAAATAAAATGAGTTTTCAAGAAAAAAACAGGAGGGATAGATGCTATTTAGGGAATATAGCTAGGGGAATAGTACAACTAAGAAATTAGGTACACTATAAAGGATAAATTCTAGTAAAAATAGAAAAATATAATAAAGTATACGAGCCTGAGCCAGTAAAACAACCTCGCAGTCTGAAGTGGCAAACGAGATCTGGGTAATTAACACAAGGCATCATGGGATATGGGGTAGCCTCGAGCCAGTAAACAGCTGTCGAGCTATTGAAGATGGCCGAGTTGGAGCAGAGGATCGGCTCCGATCCCAATCAGCAAGAATGAAGGCGAGATAGACAACTTAACATCCCGTTTTCAGTAGAGGACCGGGGAGAAAAGCTCCATGTACAATTAAAATAACAAGAAACATACAATTAACAAATGGCATACATATACAAGCAATGAATTTTTTACATTTTACATTATAAATAAATTGCTTTAGGAAAGAAAGATCCAAAACTGGTCTCTAAGCATTCTCTTTCTTTGGCACCATAAACATTCTTGAATAAAAATCTTTTCCAATCTGGGAAGGAAGAACCAACTCTATTACTGCCTCAGACAACATATGTTTAAGGATATGGGGAATGAAGGGGTCTGGTGGATGCGAAATTACCTCTAGGAAAGGAGGAATCCCCCCCCCCCCCACTGCCATCTGCAACCTTCATGTATAATCTTCAGAACCCATCTGACTAAGACTATCAGCTGCCAACAGAAAAGTGACAATTTAGTCTTTCAAGAAGTGAAACTGGACTGTGGAGGAAGGGATAGCATGGTCCTTTAAACAGTCATTTTTATTTTGACTGTCCTGTTTTGGGAAATTCATGTATTATTTTTGGAATCCCTATGCCATTACCTCTTAAACATCTATTTACCAGCATTTTGCTGAGACTCTGTATTTTGTTTCTTGACAAAACTGGACAAGGGTGTTGGAGAATCCCTTGGAAATTTTGCAACAGGAGGGCTGAAAAATCTTAAGAGATTACCTGGACAAGCTTACCCCTTTAATTATAATTTTTCATAATCTCTGCAGAAAAAAAGACCACAAACTAAGTCTCAATCCAAAGCAAAATTAGAAATTTCATGATCAAGGAGGTACTGATAATGCAGCCAGGCAAACCTCCTCAAAAAAGCACCAGTGGCCATTGCCCTGCAAGTAGTATCAACAGACTCGAACACAATTTAAACAAGGAGCCTGTAAGAAGGAAGAAACTAAACCATTTAGTTTCTTTAATCTTACAGGTTGACAAAACTAAACAATTTGAAAATGTTTCTTCACAAGAAGAAACTGAAGGCAAAACCTTCCATATATTTTCACAATTAGTAAAAAATAAACTAACATATGAGCCTGACAGTTCAAAGTTCTCAAAATCAAAGTTGCAGAAGCATAGACTTTTTACTAAACAATTATTTTTCCATCCTTGTCAGAAAATGTAGTATTAGAATTATATGTTTAGCAGCAGGCTTAACTACAGATGTAGGTGCTGGGTCAGGGTTTGGGACGAATGTATAAAAACATAAAATTCAAGAACTTCATACAATCTTATCTGCCTTTTTAGGGGCAGTAGGCTGACTATCAGAAAAAACTGCAGGCAATGACATCCTCCAAAGCTGACAGCACTGGAGGAATAGGTGAAGGTTCTGAAAATTCAACCTATAACAGCTCATAGCATTTTCTGAGGGACTAAGAAACCTCAGTGTTCTCCAATGAAAACAGTGGCACATTAAACAGTCTCAGAGAAAGACAACCCTCCAAAAAGAAAATATGATATTATGCTCTCCTCTGAATCAGAAATCTGATGGGAAAACCCTGAACCTGTCCCTTCGTCTTCCTGACCAAATTTAGTATCACGAATCTATTCAAGAAAAGAGGCATCCATTTTTCTTTTACCAGAAAACACCCTGAATTAGACCCTGAGCAGGAAATACTAAACTACTCCTGTCAACAGAAATGTGATCAGCAGGAGATACAAGTTAAGTTTTCTGTACCTTCCTGACAGGAAAACTGTGTTGGCATTATCAGCTTCCCCAGGGATGGTCACACCATTCTGACTGAACAGGGAAGACTTCCCTGCTCCAACTCTTAGGAGCAACAAGAGTCTCTCTCTCTCTCCCTAGCCCACTAAGGGGACCCCAACAGACACAGAGGATGTGGCTAACCCTTGGCCCACAGTGGAAATGGTTTCTATATCAGGGGGATCCAGGGTAAAATATGAGCAGTCTGAGGAACCAGTTAGTATGAGTAAAGACCTGCAACAAATCACGCATCAGTACTGATGTGAGAACGTGGCATTTAACTGAGAGAGATGGCGACAGTTGGTAGGAAACCCCCAATTCCAGGTAGAAATTGAGGAAAAAAAGGTTGAGGATTATTATGATGATGATGACTGATAAAGATGATGATGTCTATAAATCACAAACATAATGTGATGTTTTCATCAGTAACAGTTAGTGCTACCATAGCTATATGTCTGCCCATTCCCTGTCTGGAAGTCGTGCATTATGTACATATGCAGGGCCACTACAAATTTAGCATCACCACAACGCCATGCTGGAGTTCTTTTACATTATGCTACCATGCTGCCCAACGATGCTGGTCATGTGGTGTCCAGCACATGTGGTTGTGTGCCCAAGTCTACTATTTTCCTCACTGTTCAGAACTGCAGAGAAGACACGGCCTCTTTAGATGCTGGTTTCAGCAAAGTTCCCACCTGTAGAGCCAAGAAGCCACAATCTTCCTTCACCTGCTGAACAAGGATCATATGTAGCACCTGCTGGGTGAATATTATGGCCCATTCTATAAAACTAATGACTGGCACCAGACAGCTACAGTGCTGAATGATCCCAGTGGCATTACCCACTCTGGGAAGCAATGCAGTCATGAGTACAGTAACCTGAAGAAGCACCACCTAGAGATGTTCTTCCATCAATGTGAGGTAAGAAAAAGGAAGCTTTAAGCATTTTGTACTTGGTCTGGCACTGCACACTGGTATATCACCTGTTGCCCTAACTGCTGTGTTACAGTGATATGCTGTAGTGATCGTTTGTTTGGCAATAGCTGAGGCAACTGAACACAGCTAGATGACCTGTCCCTGGAGAACTGAAAGACTCTTCAGAAAGAAGGTTAAGACTAGTTTACAGCTGTTAGTAGTGTATTAATTTAATAAAGTGTCAAACACAAAAATCTGTTGTAGCTTCTGTCTTTTTTCTCTCTCTCTCTACATGGTCAACTGTGAGGCAGTGTAAGGTTAGGCAACAGCCACTGAGCTTTGGGTGAGTCGATGTGCCCAATGCTGGGAACCAAACAGTCTTCAGATCTGCATCTCTTCAGGGTTATAAAGGTCAGCTTCTGGAAAGTGACCTGCAGGGCTTGAAGGTGGACTCCTTTGCCACCTCTCCGTGGGTGAAGGCTCCCTGATCATGACTGGACTAGAAAAGTCCTCCTGGGTCACTCAGTGGCAGGTGTGGTGGTGGCTGATGAGGACTGAGGGGGACTGGCAGCTCAATCTCTGCAGTGGTTTCCATGGATCATCTCCCTGTGCAGCTTAATAGTCTCACAGATCTCTCTTCAGCTTTGGGAATCCTCCCACAGGTGATGACTGCAACAGTGAAATACAAAGAACATAACACAGTTGTGTACACTTGTCATAAATGTACTTGCTAGAGTGTATTCACTGTTGCAGTCCTGGTTTCCCTCCCTCTTTCCACCTTGTATCTTCTTTCTTTAGGGAGACACAAAGTTCTCTAGGTGACTTTTAGACACCAGGACCTCTTTACCATATTATTTGGGCTTCTGACTGGTTAGGGCAAGAAAGACTGATGTAATGGCGTCAGCTGCCTTGCTTTGCAGTAGACGACCTGACGTCAGTTAGCAAGCGACAGCAGCTGATGAAGAAAACCATTGCCTCTGGTATACGGGCCAGCCGAGGGCTACTACAGCAGGAATAACCCACAGGTGATGACTGCAACAGTGAAACACGAAGAACATCAAATGGATATGTATTCATAGACCAGGTTCTTCTGACATCACTTGTTCGGCAGTTTCATTAGTTACAATACTAGATTTCATCAGAACTAGAGCCATTCTGAAATCAACGACTTAAATTGCTGTGCACTAATAACATGTTTGTGAAAATAAACACTTTTCAGAAACACAAGCAAATAATTTAATAGCAAAAAATGAAGAATTCAACCTTTGAAGTTTTAAGCTTCAAAAAGCTTGTTTAAAGAAACAAAATCACCGAATCCTGGGAAACTTGTGGTACGGTAATCTAATTTGCCACTCTGCCTCTTGACACTTCAGCAAAATTTCCTAGTCTCCATCCTTAAAATCCATAACTACAATGGACAAAAGTTATATACCTTTCCACAACAATTTGTGTTGCCTGCTTCTGTCACTCAACGGATGGATTACTGGACCTGACTTCGGCCACTCTCAGACTTTGGATCCAAGCCTCAGGCACTTCCCCATACCCATAAAAATGCAACAGATCGAGGCTGCCTATACCCTACATTAAGCTATAGAAAAAAGGTATGTACTCACCATAATACTACATCTGTATTGTCCATTTTCATTCTTGGTCAACTGATAGGGTCTCGGATCTGACTTGGCTGCTTCTTCCAGATCCTTGGATCCAACTTGTAAGCTCCTCCTTTTACCCATAATGCCTTGCCTGTCTAACATACCTCAGATCATTTGCTGCCTACAGCAGACAATGGAGAATACCTTAAGGAAATTTAAAAATGCACAGATTAAAAGAAGAGAACTGCAGCTCAAGCAAGGAACAACAGTTCCAAAAGTAATATTCCTTATGCATCTCCAGAGCAAAGTGAAGGGGGTTAGGAGGGCAGAAGTAGAAAAAGAATGAAAATAGACAACACATTAAAAAAAAAAGTTATGTACTCAACATAACGTTACATATCTGATGTTATTTTCATTCAATCGTCAACTAATGGGATAGCGTCCCCAGCTAGATGAATCTTGGGTAGTCCTCATGGAAGGAAGTTTCGTAATATGGCCAAGCCAAAAGCAGCTCTACTTCTAGAATCTAAATATAATTTGTAAAGCGCAATAAAAGTATAAGCATTGGACCAAGTGGCAGCTGCACAAATATCATCTACAGACGTTAACTAGAAAGCTGAGGATACAGCCACAGACCTTGTGGAATGAGCTCTAGGGGGCTTTGGCAAGGACAACCCCCCTTTACTATAGACAAACATATGCAATTAGTTAACCATTTGCCAGAGTAACTTTGGAAACTAGCACGGCCAATTTCTATTTTGTGAGAAGGATAAAAATTAACGGCTCAGTCTTCTGAAAATCTTTGGTCCAATGGAGCTAAAATCAAAGTTGTCTATGTATATCCAAAAGATGGAGCATGTACTCTACCTTGTTTGAGAAATTTGAAAATAATACTGGGAGGTTAATGACCTGGTTGATAGACTCAGAAGCTACCATATGCAAAAAAGATGGGTTGGCGCATAACAAAACCTTGTCTTTGTGGAAAACCAAGTAAGGAGGCTTGGAGTTTAGAGCCTGGAGTTTAGATACTCATCTAGCTGATGTAATAGCAACTATAAAAATGTTTTTCCAGAACAAAAACTTAAGGCCTGTCTTGGATGAAGGTTAAAAGGATTCTGGGTCAGACCTTGAAGCAAGATAGTAAAAAGCCACAAAGGTGTAGGATCCTTTACTGAAGGCCTAAGCAAGAAAGTTCCTTTGAGAAACGCTCTGCATAAGCTATGAGAAGCTAAAGAAGAATTATTTCACCATGATAAAACATGAACTGGCAAGCCAACTGCACCTTAATAGTACTAAAACTTGCCCCTTCATTAAAAATTGAAGCTAAAAACTGAAGTACAGCTGGTATAAGGGCAGAAAAGAGAGTTCAAATCTCTCAAGGGCCAAGAAGGCAAATTTCTTCCATTTACCCCTGTGAAATTTTCCTAGTAGAAACCTTTTGAGAAGATAAAATATAACGGACCAGGGAGGAAAGCCTGAGCTGTCTGGCAGTCAGTGGAACTGGAAAAACCATACAGTCAGTTTGAGGCCAGTTATGTCTGGATGAATCATCCCTGTCAGATGACACAAGAGATCTGGACTGGGATCCAGTATCCTGGGTGGATGCAGGAGATGAATAGGTAATGGGAGGTAAGTGCAGAGTTGACCAGAGGACCAGTCGTGGACTACAGCATCTCTTTACGACTCTCCTGTTGGAGGGACAGGGGTGAAAAACCTGCTGTACTTGTTGCCAAGGGAAGAGGCAAATAGGTCGCAGCATGGCTGGCCCCATCGATGGAAAATTCTCTCTGCTACTTTGACATTGAGAAACGATTCAGGAGGCATCAGAATGAATCTGTTAAGTTTGTCTGCAACCACGCTGGCCTTCCTTGGTATATGTGTTGCTATGAGAAAGCAGCTAGAAGAGATCACCCATTGCCACTCTCTCACTGCTTAGACATAAAGTACAGTTTTGTACCTACCATAAATGTAGATGTTCGAGGATTCCATTGCTGCAGTCCTTACTATTGGGTTTAGTCCGCATCCAGTCGGCCCGAATACCAGAGTATAAGGCTGACGTCGGTCAGGGCGCATTAGTCTGACGTCAGTACGTCAGGGTACTAATGCGCATGACCGGCGTCATATCCTCAGTCTTTTCTTGCCCCAGATGTCAGAAGACCCTAAAAAGACAAGGCCCAAAATACCTGCACCAAAACATGAACAATACATACAAAAATATAAGCATGTAAACTCACCTACACAACCACCCCTAAACACAGAGGGAAGGAGGGAGGAATTGGACTGCAGCAATGGAATCCTCGAACATCTACATTTATGGTAGGTACAAAACTGTACTATGTTCTTCGTTTTCCATTGCTGCAGTCCTTACTATTGGGTAGAATCCCAAAGCAGAGGTAAGGGAGGCTGGCAAATCAGAAAGAAGCAGGAGCTGACAACATGCCTTGCAAAACAGCTGTGGCAAAACCAGCCCTAGACTTAGAGTAGATAGGAAGGTGATAATGCTTAGAGAAAGTATGCACTGAACTCCAAGTAGCTGCTTCCAAAATATCCTTAGTTGCCACCCCCCCGTAGAAATGCTGTTGAAGTGGCAGTAGCCCTAGTGGAATGAGGCCTAATCCCAGCTGGAATCTCCTTGCCATGATGGGAATAACAAAATGCAATGCAAAAGCCAATCCACCTAGAAATAGTTTGTTTTGACACAGGCTTGCCCTGCGAATTCAAAGCAAAAGAAACAAACAACTGCTGAGACTGCCTAAAATCCTTAGTCCTGCTTAAGTAATAACGCAATTGCCTGTGTACATCTAAAGTATGCAAAATCTTTTCCCCTTTATTTTGGGGGTCTGCATAAAAGTAGGCAAATGAATAGTTTGGTTCAAAGCCACACTAGAAACCACCTTAGGCATAAAGGAAGGATTAGTACGCAATGATACCCTATCCTTATGGAAAATCAAAAAGGGCTCGACTGCCATAAGGGCCTGCAACTCAGACACCCTTCTTGCAGAAGTAATAGCCAACAGAAAAGCAGTCTTCCATGACAAGTATTTCAATTCAGCAGTAGCTGCAGGCTCAAAAGGTTGTAGAGTAAGTTTTTCCAACACAAAATTGAGATCCCAAGCAGGAGTAGGAGCTCTACGTGGGGGTCTTATATTCTTTGCCCCTCTAAGAAACTGCTTGAACAAGGGATGTGAAAACAAAGGTGGGTCACAATCATAGTGAGCTGAAATTGCTGCAGCATGAATCTTAATGGAAGAGAAGGACAAGCCTTTGTCCAATAACTCAGTAAGATATTGAAGAGCCATACTCAAATTAGGCTCAGAAATCTCCAAATTCTTTGCTGTACTCCAAAATAAAAATCTCTTCCATTTTTCTGCGTACACTCTCCTTGTACTAGGTCTTCTAGCTTCCATAATCACATTTAAAACTTGTTGAGGAAGTTGAGACCTGCTGTGTTTCAACACAGAATATGCCAGGCTGTTAGATGAAGAGAGTGAAGCTTGACATTGAGCAGATGACCGTCCTTCTGAGATAACAGATGAGGAATCAGAGGTAAAGGCCATGGAGGCTTCTTTACCAGACTCCGTAGTAGTGGGTACCAGTGTTGCCGAGGCCAATCTGGAGCTATCAAAATCATCCTTGGCCTGTCTTGTCTGACCTTTAATAGTACCTTTGGAAGAAGAGGCAGAGGTGGAAAGGCATACACATGAAGGTTTTTCCAACTGAAAGACAGAGCATCCACTTTCCAAGCTGTGTGATGAAACCCCTTTGTGCAATACTTTGGCAGCTGGTGGTTTAGTGGAGAAGCGAACAGATCTATGTCTGGAGTTCCCCATGACACTGTCAATTTCTGAAATACATGAAGATCCAGTTTCCACTCGTGGGGATCCATGATTTGTCTGCTTAACACATCTGCTAAGGAGTTCTGTGCTCCTGGCAGAAACCTTGCCTGAAGAGTTAGTTGCAAGCTTAGCGCAGTCTCCCTTCTGCATCGGACCACGCGGCAAAAAAGACTGAGGATATGACGCCGGTCATGCGCATTAGTACCCTGACGTACTGATGTCAGACTAATGCGCCCTGACCGACGTCAGCCTTATACTCTGGTATTCGGGCCGACTGGATGCGGACTAAACCCAATAGTAAGGACTGCAGCAATGGAAAACGAAGAACATCGGGTAAGATCTGGGTCCCTGTTTGCTAATGTACCATCCTACAGACATACTGTCCTTCTGAATAGCAATCACTCTGGAAGGTAGGGCATCTGGAAAGGCCTGCAAAGCAAGAACTGCTTTCATTTCCAGGACACGGACATGCACCTTGGCCTCTTCTGGGGACCAGGTACCATGGACTGTCTTTCCCAGGTAGTGACGACCCCCCCCCCCCCCTTGGGAGGTGTCTGTCATCACTGGAGCTGTGGGGGCAAAGGAACAACAAAAGGACAGCCTTGAGAAACTTCGTCTTAGTGAAGCCAGTAAAGAAAATATTTTTTGTAAGAATGTATGATCTTGACAGGGGCAAAAAAAGGCTGCTAAAGAATAGACTATACCAAGAGAGCCCACTGTAGAATTTGCATGTGAAGCCACGTTAAACAAACTAGTGCAATAGCTTCTGCCAGGGATTTCAAGGCTTGTAATATCAGTTGTGCCGGAAGAGAAGGATGTGAGATCACCTTCTTGACCTGTAATTTGACTGTCTGAATTTGTGTTGGAGAAAGAGAGGCTATCTGAATGACCGTGTCTAGATAAGCACATATGAACTCCAGACTCTGTGAAGGTGTGAGTGGTGATTTACTGTAACTGACTGTAATGCCTAGGTGAAGACATAACTGGAGTAAGCAGTCCCTTGCTTGTAGAAGTAGATTTCTGTTTGGGGCAGTTAGACGTCAGGCTTCTAGATATGGAAACACTCTAAATTCCAGACTCAGGTGAGCTGCTAGCACCACTATGCATTTGGTGAACACCCTAGAGGCTGTGGTGAGGCCAAGGGCAGTGCTTTGAACTGAAGGAAACTGGCTCCCAGCAGTAATTAAGGATACCTTCTGAGCACTTGTTCATTTCAATGTGATAGTATGCATCCTGAAGATCTACTGAGCACGACTAATTGTCCTTTTCCAGAATGGGCAAAATGGACTGAACAGTGACCAACCAAAACATTGACTATTTCACATATTGGTTTAGTTTGCTGATATCCAGGATGAGTCTCAAGTTGCTTGTCATCGTTGGCACTAAGAACAATCTTAAGTTACAGATCCTAACAGGTCTGTGGGGGACCTTCTGGATGACTTGTTTTTTTTAGCAACTTTTCTATTTCTAAAGTTGTTGCCTCACTCTGATTAGATGGAACATGGAGATTTTCATTTTTGAAGAGGGAATTGGAGAAAATGGCATGATATGACCTCTGAATACAAATCTCTGCACCCAGGAATCTTTTATGATGGATGCCCAGGATTAAGACAAACTCCCTGACTGACTCCAGAGGGCAGCTATTGGGCCACCTTTTAGAAGTGTTGGTAGGGTTTTGTCTGAGAAAAAATCCTGGAAACCCTGTTTCTGTGGGCTACCTCTGCTGCAAGGGTGGCTTCTTCTGCTAGAGATCCTCCCACTGCTTCTAGTAAAACCATCTCCTCTGGAGTCTTGGAAAGCATAGTGGGACTTAAAGAAACATCTTTCTACCTTCAGACTGATTTCAGGAAAAGAGCCTTTGAAGAATAGAAAAATGGATCCCCATGGCAGACAAGGTCTTTCTCTTTTGTTCAATTTGAGAAAAAAAAGTTTCTTTCACCTTTGGGCCATAAAGAAAATCCATCAAATACAGCACCGATGAATAAACACTTGAAGGGCTCAGCAAAGTCGCATAAGCACACCCAGGCATGTCTCCTAATGGCTACACTCGAACCGGCTGCCCATGAGGTACCCTCTGCAGCATGGGATATCAAGCTCATGGACACATTAGCTAATGACTGAAGGGTGGCTTGTGGGAAGAGACCATTTTGGCCCTCCACATTCATGGATCCTGGAGAGCTCCTCAATTGAAACTGTTTGCAATCTTGTGAAACGTGCCAAGTAATTTAACGACTGTAGAGTAAAGGTCACTGAAGCATAAATGCACTTACTGAATCTGTCGGGGGGGGGGGGGTCAACCAAGACGAAGCTAGGCCAGACATGAAAGCCTACTGGAACACCTAATCCTCTTGGGACAAGGCATCAGATGACCAACCGACTTTTAATTTAGAAGTTAGAGTTATGTCTTCAAACATCTTCTCTGGTGGAGATCTGGGGGACCCTTTCCCCTTCATCTAAGTTGATGTCTTCAGGGAAAGATTCCCAAGAGTATTCCAAGAGTCTCCTTTTAAACATCTTCTTCTGAAGGATCTCATGAGTGGGATGGTCTGGTGAGGTAATGGAAGTGACAGGGGAGTCCTGCAGGAATGACTGGAGACTTGAATGAGTTAGGCCGTACCAGTAGGATAGAAGAGTGCGGCTCAGAGCCAAGACTTGAAGGAGGTACACATATGAGATCTGAGGAAGGCAGGGGTGTCCTTTATCTAGGTAAAGACGAGGCCTCCTCCACAATCTCAATGGCAATGTGCCTGAAAGAGACAAAAGACGGAAGTACCAGAGTTGAAGTCCCCAGCACCACCAACCCCTGAATCCCTCAAAGCCCTCCACCCAAGGATGGAGTCTGACCACAGCTGTCAAGCCCCGAAGTGCTGAGGGGCAAGGACAGCTCTGATAATTTCCTGGTCCCCTGGATTCCTTGGCTCCAACAGTCATCCTACTCCAAAAGATTCGGAGCCATACAGCTCAGGGAAGAGGTCAGAGTCAAAGAGCGACCTATCTTCAGATCCAATGAGGACAGTCCCAGGGATCTCAGAACAGAGAGCTCTGAAAACATAAGCCGGACTGGAGAAGGAAATAGAAAGTGAGGATTAGAAATGGACAGGCTCAAGAATCTGTTGGGACACCGAGATGGAATTACCTCCATCTGGATCTGAGCTCTGAGGAACTTCCTCATCATCCTATCCCCTTTGACCATGGACAAGCTCCTGGAAGACCCAAGCAAAAAGCTAGTAGATGGTGGCCTGGAGTGCTTACAAGAAGACTCCTGTAGAAAGGGAGAAGGGAGTCATGTAGGTATCGTATCTGGTGAGTATTGAGGCAACTGGATCCAAGACTTCGCTTTCAAGGTGGTAGGATCCATGGGGGTCGGATTCAAATATTTTGAAATTTTGGATGGTGGCTCTAAGGATGGAGCTGAAGATGCTGATGGATTTGGAGGCATTTTTCTGGTATCCTTGTTTTTGGAAGTGAAACCCGGCTTTACATAAAGGATCTTCTGCAAAGAACAGCCCAACGTCCGTCCAGTATACCAAAGCCTTTACATCTTACAGGTGCCACATGTCACACATGCTCCCATTTCAAGGTGTAAAACATAAAGGTGATGTACAGATGCAAATATTCAGAACTGTAAAGCCACAAGTGGAAAAGAATATCTTCAGGGATAAAAGAGAACACAGACATCCAGAAGCAAAAAAGGACAGAAGGAAAAGTAATAAAGGACCCCTCAGCCAGGAGGGCAACAAAAACTCAGTGCAAGAAAAAAAAAAAGGGAAAGATGGGATGGTCTCAATACTTCAGCAATGAAGAGGACACCTACTGTTATGGTAAGATTTTACACAAGTGTACTGCATCCTTCCATATCACAGTTGCAGTATTCTTTACATAAAGGAGAGTACAAGAGCTAGGAAGGAAGCTGGCAGGAGAAAGGTACTGAACAGTGCTCTACAAACCCACACAAAAAAGTCCTAGCAAAACCTGCCCTTGGCCCTGGAAACAACATCCAATTTGTAGCGTTTAAACTATGAACAGAGGACCAAGTGGTAGCTTCAAGGATGGACTTGGTATCCACACCCTTAAAAAGGCATCAGAGGAGGCAACCACCTTAACAGAATGTGCCTTTACAAACAAATAATTTTCCCATGAAATGATTAACAAAAGGCAATGGTCTTAGAAATCTAGAAGGAGATGGTTTGCTAGGAAACAGTCAAACCCAAAATTCTGGGATGAAAAAGAAGCTGCACAGACTACAAATCGTCTTTGTCTTATCTAAATAGTACCTGAGCTGTCTATGCAGATCCAAGGTGTGAAGAACCTTTTAACTGGCAGACTGCAGAGACGGAAATAAGGAGGAAAGGAGAAGACTGATTACAAGACAACTCATTAACCACATTGGGCATAAAAGAAAGATTAGTTTGAAGAGGCACCCATTCTGTGAAAAACTAAAAGGAATAGCCATGACAGTCAAATTCAGACACCCTGTCAACTGAAGCAACAACCAAAAGAAGAGTCTTACAAGTACAATGCAGCAAGGAAGCTGAAGAAGCGGTTTGTTTCAAAAGGAGCCAGAGTCATTTTTTCAAGTACAAAACCAAGGCCCCAAAAAGGCAGAACAGACTTTCTGGAAGACTTGATATGAAGGATGCCTTTAAAAAACTGCATGACCTCAAACCAAGAGTCCAAAGGAGAGTTCATGGGTAAAGAGGCAGAAAATGCCAAAAGGTATGCTTTAATTACAAGTTATGTACTTACCATAGCTTGGTATCTGTGTTGTCCATTCATTCTTCCTCATCACTGGGTCAGAGTCCCCAGCTTTGTAACTCTTGGGTGGCCTCAATGAAGGACATGCCAGAGCACTGTTGAACCAAAAGAAGCTCTCCTTCTGGAGACCATGTACAATTTGTAATACATCACGAACGCTGAGATTTTGACCAAGTAGCTGTTGCACAAATATCATCGATGGAAACTCTAGAGGAAAAAGCAGCTGAAGCAGCCATAGATGTAGTAAAATGTGCTTTTGCAAGACAATGTAATTTCAGGCCACAGATGGAATAAATGAAAAACGTACAGTTTATAATCCATTTAGACAGTGTAACTTTGGATACTGCAAGGCCTAGATGGTTGTGTGAAAAGGACACAAATATCAGATTTTCTACATTGTTTTGTTCTGCGACAATAAAACAGTGCCAGTCTGTAAACATAAATAAGATGTAGCAAATACTCAACCTTACCAGTGAAATTTGGAAAGAAAACTAGCAGTTGGATTGAATGATTAATGTTAGACTCTGTAGCTACTTTGGTCATGAAAGAAGGATTAGTACAAAGGGAGACCCTATCTTTCTGAAAAACTGGATGAAAGGGTGCTACTCTCAGATTCTTTTAGCTGATTTAATGGCCAACAAAGAGACCGTTTTCCAAGAGAAGTACTTCATGTCACTAGCTAGTTCAAAGAGCTTTTAACTTAAACCTTCGAGTACAACAGAGAGATCGCAATGGGGAGATGGGTCTTTAATCTGGGATCTGAGGAGGAAGACTCCCTTGATAAAAGCTTTGTATAATCTAGACACTGACAAGGGACCAGAAAAGTCTCCAGCATTAAAATTGGATATGGCTGCCAAATGAAGCATGACTGTGGTTAAACTAGCCCCTTCCTTGAAAACGGAGGTAAGAAAAAGAAGGATGGTGGAGACTGAAGCTGAGAAAGGATTAGCATTCTCTTTAGAAGCCCAAATGGCAAACCTTTTTCATTTGCTCCTGTATACCCTTCTTAGCTGGAGCTTTCTTAGATGCCAAAACTATATCCTTAACAGGGGGAGAGAGCCTGGACCCTTAAATAATCACTGGAATTGGAGAAACCAAGTGGTCAGTTTGAGAGTGGCTAAATTTTGATGTACACCTTCCCATGGGTGAGAAAGAAGGTCCTGTCTGGGTTCCAGTATCAATGGAAGATATTTCAAGTGACACGAGAGGAACAGGAGCCATATCTGATGAGGTCAGTAGTAAGCAATGAGAATACCTGAGGTCTTCAACCTTTTTGCAGTCTGTATAAACTTCAGGATCAGCAGTAACAGGGGATAAGCATAAAGGAAACTGCCCTTATTGTAATGTGGGAACACAAACTGATCGCAGGTGGGGTAACCCCAATGGCTGAAAATCAGATTCCCTACTGATGGATCAAGAGACCACTTGTGCGGGGTCAAAATGGACCTGCTGAGTCTGTCTGCCAGAATGTTGGACTTCCCAATATACGAGTTGCAATCAGAAATCAGTCTGACGATATCCCCCATTCCCAGATCCTCAAAGCCTCTCTGCACAGAGGATATGATTGGGTTCCTCCTTCGTTGTCGATATACCAGACTACTGACATGTCTGTGTGAACTGCAATAGTTCTTAAAGGGAGAACGTCCCGAAAGGCTTGCAATGTTAGGAGGACCTCTCTCATCTCTAGAACACTGATATGCAATCTGATCTCTAATGAAGTCCATGTGTCTTGGACCATCTTTCTCTTGAAATGCCCCCTCCCACCCTAGATGGGAAGTGCCTGTGGTCACAGTGGCTATGGGGAGGGAAGTATAAACAGTCGGCTGAGGAGCAGGTAATTCAAAAGAATCCACAACAGTAAGTGCCTTTTGCAAATGGGAGTCAATCTGATAAGAAAAGATAAAAGCTGGTAAAGAATAGATCATTGAACAGCCAGTGTCCACTGGAGAACTTGCATAAAAAATTGGCCCAATGGAACAAGATTGATGGCAGCCACCATGCAACCCAGAGCTTGAAGAATTAACCTCGCTGGTGAAGGGAGATCTAAAATAGTTTGAACATGGTATTTCAACATATGGGTGTGATTGGGGGACAAAGACGCTACTTGAGTAGTCATATCCAAAGAATGCCAATGAATTCCAGCTTTTGAACCAGGGATAGAAGAGATTTTTCCAGGTTTCTAGAGATGGACAGGTTGTTGGAAATTTGAAATAAATAATTTCTGGCCTCTGTGTATTCATACTTGGTTGGAGCAGTAAGAAGCCAGTCATCTAAATACGGAAACACCTGGAATCCTTGCAGTCTGAGGTGAGCTGTGACTACTGCCAAACATTTGGTTAACACCTTGGGGGCTATGGTGAATCCAAGGGGTAGTACTCTGAACTGGAAGTGATTGGCTCCAAGCCAAAAGCACAGATGACTTCTAGAGCATCTGTCCACCCTGATGTGGTAGTACGTATCTTTCAAGTTTATCAAGCACATCCAATCTGTCCTTCCAAAAAAGCAGCAGTATAGACTGAACCATGACCATCCAGAACTTTAACTTTTTCATGTAATGATTTAGACTGCTTAAATGCAAAACTGCTCTCAGGTCCCCGGTTTTCTTTGGGAATAAAAAGGGAGTTAGTTCTAAATTCTCTTTGTTCGGCTAGGACTGTTTGAATGACTCTTTTTTGCAGTACTTTGTGGATTTCTCATACTGCATACTCCCTATGATTGTGTGACACGTCATGGAGTTTCCTTCGTTTCTCTGGAGGTGGAAGGAAAAAGGGAATATAAAAGCCTGTGGAAATTATGCTTAAAAATCATATATTTGTAGTTATTTCAGTCCAGGCATTTGGGTGTAGCGAAAAACAGGCCCCGGCTGTTTCTAGACTAGAAAAGTCGGGCAGTCCTGCAGGAGCGCTAGTAGGGCTTATCAGAGAAAGGTTCCCTAAATCCTTGATTTTGTAGACCCCCTCTGCTCTTGGGCAGCATCTCCCATTGAAACCTCCTCTGCATCTGGAGAAAGAATCCATGCATTGCCCTTGAAAAGACCTTCAGGAGTTTTTGAACCAGGTTTTCTTAGTTCCTGCTGGCTTCTTGAGAAAGTCTGTTGAGGGGAAGAAAAAGTACAGTTTTGTACCTACCATAAATGTAGATGTTCGAGGATTCCATTGCTGCAGTCCTGACTATTGGGTATAGTCCGCGTCCAGTCGGCCCGAATACCAGAGTATAAGGCTGACGTCGGTCAGGGCGCATTAGACTGACGTCAGTACGTCAGGGTACTAATGCGCATGACCGACGTCATATCCTCAGTCTTTTCTTGCCCCAGATGTCAGAAGACCCTAAAAAGACAAGTCCCAAAAAACCTGCACCAAAAACATGTACAATATATACAACAATATATACAAAAATATAAGCATGTAAACTCACCTACACAACCACCCCTAAATACAGAGGGAAGGAGGGAGGTAAATTGGACTGCAGCAATGGAATCCTCGAACATCTACATTTATGGTAGGTACAAAACTGTACTATGTTCTTCGTCTTCCATTGCTGCAGTCCTGACTATTGGGTAGAATCCCAAAGCAGAGGTAAGGGAGGCTGGCAAATTATAAAGTAGTAGGAGCTGACAACATGCCTTGTAAAACAGCTGTGGCAAAACCAGCCCTAGACTTAGAGTAGATAGGAAGGTGATAATGCCTAGAGAAAGTATGCACTGAACTCCAAGTAGCTGCTTCCAGAATATCCTTAGTTGCCACCCCTTAGAAATGCTGTTGAAGTGGCAGTAGCCCTAGTGGAATGAGGCCTAATCCCAGCTGGAATCTCCTTGCCATGATGGGAATAACAAAATGCAATGCAAAAGCCAATCCACCTAGAAATAGTTTGTTTTGACACAGGCTTGCCCTGAGAACTCAAAGCAAAAGAAACAAACAACTGCTGAGACTGCCTAAAATCCTTAGTCCTGCTTAAATAATAACGCAATTGCCTGTGTACATCTAAAGTGTGCAAAATCTTTTCCCCTTTATTTTGAGGATCTGCAAAAACGTAGGCAAATGAATAGTTTGGTTTAAAGCCACACTAGAAACCACCTTAGGCATAAAAGAAGGATTAGTACGTAATGATACCCTATCCTTATGGAAAATCAAAAGGGCTCTACTGCCATAAGGGCCTGCAACTCAGACACCCTTCTTGCAGAAGTAATAGCCAACAGAAAAGCAGTCTTCCATGACAAATATTTCAATTCAGCAGTAGCTGCAGGCTCAAAAGGTTGTAGAGTAAGTTTTTCCAACACAAAATTGAGATCCCAAGCAGGAGTAGGAGCTATGCGTGGGGGTCTTATATTCTTTGCCCTCTAAGAAACTGCTTGAACAAAGGATGCGAAAACAAAGGTGGGTCACAATCATAGTGAGCTGAAATTGCTGCAGCATGAATCTTTATGGAAGAGAAGGACAAACCTTTGTCCAATAATTCAGTAAGATATTGAAGAGCCACACTCAAATTAGGCTCTGAAATCTCCAAATTCTTTGCTGTACTCCAAAATAAAAATCTCTTCCATTTTTCTGCGTACACTCTCCTTGTACTAGGTCTTCTAGCTTCCATAATCACATTTAAAACTTGTTGAGGAAGTTGAGACCTGCTGTGTTTCAACACAGAATATGCCAGGCTGTTAGATGAAGAGAGTGAAGCTTGACATTGAGCAGATGACCGTCCTTCTGAGATAACAGATGAGGAATCAGAGGTAAAGGCCATGGAGGCTTCTTTACCAGACTCCGTAGTAGTGGGTACCAGTGTTGTCGAGGCCAATCTGGAGCTATCAAAATCATCCTTGGCCTGTCTTGTCTGACCTTTAATAGTACCTTTGGAAGAAGAGGTAGAGGTGGAAAGGCATACACATGAAGGTTTTTCCAACTGAAAGACAGAGCATCCACTTTCCAAGCTGTGTGATGAAACCCCTTTGTGCAATAGTTTGGCAGCTGGTGGTTTAGTGGAGAAGCGAACAGATCTATGTCTGGAGTTCCCCATGACACTGTCAGTTTCTGAAATACATGAAGATCCAGTTTCCACTCGTGGGGATCCATGATTTGTCTGCTTAACACATCTGCTAAGGAGTTCTGTGCTCCTGGCAGAAACCTTGCCTGAAGAGTTAGTTGCAAGCTTAGCGCAGACTCCCATAAAATCATTGCTAGCCTGCATAGAGGATAAGAATGTGTTCCCCCTTGCTTGTTGATGTACCACATGACAGTTGTGTTGTCTGTTAGAATCAACACCTGCCCTGGAAGAAGTAACTCCTTGAAAGCCATTAATGCAAACTGGACTGCTAACATCTCCTTCATGTTGATATGTAGATGCTGTAGTCTGGCAGGCCACTTGTCTTGTATCCACTTTCCATTTAGATGAGCTCCCCAAGCAATGTCCGAGGCATCTGTCGTTAAAATCTGACTTGCCTCTGGCCGGGTCACAGAGAGTCCCTTGTTTAGGTGACATTCCTGAGCCCACCACAAGAATTCTTTTGAAGGCAAGGTAATATTTGAATCACAGTGTCCAATTCCTGGCAGTGCTGTGTCCAAACATTTATGAGATACCATTGTAGCTTCCTCATATGCAGTTTGGCATTGGGAAGCACCAGAATACAAGATGCCATGAACCCTAATGCTTGAAGGACTGTCCTTGCAGTCAGCACGGACTGATGAGATAGTTGATGGAAGTAAAGTGACAGACTCTTTTGTTTGTCCGGGGTTAAAAAGGCCATCTGGGCTGCTGTATTCAGTCTCACACCCAGAAAGCACATGTCTTGAGAGGGTACTAGACTGGACTTTATTTCGTTCACAGAATACCCTAGGCATCTTAGCACTGCTATAACATATTCCAGATGCTGTAGAAGGTCTTCCTTTTCTTGAGCCAGTATCAGGCAGTCGTCCAAGTAAGGATAGATTTGAATTCCTTGAAGCCTGAAGTAAGCTATCACTGGAGCCAGAACCTTTGTGAATACTCTGGGCGCAGTAGATAAGCCAAAGGGCAATGCAGAGAACTGATAATGAGAATTTCCAGCTCGAAACCGCAGATACTTTCTGCAACTTAGCCTTATAGGCACATGAAGGTAAGCTTCCTTGAGATCTAAAGTTACCATCCAGTGATCTTTGCCCAGCAGAGGTAAAAGCTGTTGCAACGTCAACATCTTGAACTTGGGAATGTCCAAAAACGTGTTGAGGAGAGATAAATCCAAAATTGGTCTCCACGTGTTCCCCTTCTTTGGTACAAGGAACAGGCGAGAATAAAATCCTAGGCCCCTCTCTGACACAGGGACTGGCTGAATGGCCCCTATGTGAAGTAACTGTAAAACTTGCTTGTGAGCCTCTTTTCTTTGTAGAGGAGGAACGTCTGGCATGCCCTTGAAAGGGGGCATTGTATGGAAATAAAATCTGTAACCGTGGTGAATGATATCCAACACCCATTTGTCTTGAGTAATTAAATCCCAAGTTTCTTTGAAAAGAGACAGTCTTCCCCCCAAAGGAGCTGCCAGACGTGAATCTGCTGGCAGCTGAAAAAACAGGTCATTGGGTCTGTTTACGAAAGGACTGACCCCTGCCCTCACCAGAAGTCTGAGCAGGTGAACTCCTGTTCTAGGCCTAAAAGAACTTTGAGCCCTGCCCCTACCACGTCTAGACCTACCCCTAGACTGAGAATCATAAGCAGGATATGTCCACCCCTTAGCAGGCCAATTTCTACTAAACTTCGGTGGCTGCACCTGCAACAAATCTTTAACAGTTTGCATAGACTTAGCTTTGTCCTCCATTTTCTTTAAAACAGCTTCCACAGGCGAACCAAACAACACATCAGACTGTAAAGGAGCATCCAAAATCCTTGTCTTAACATGCTCAGCTAAATTCTGATCCTTCAACCAGGCATGCCTGTGAAGAACAGAGCTGGTAGCAGCCACCCTCGAGGAGGCCTGTACAGCATCAAAACCACATTGCAAAGAATGCTTACCCACTTGTTCGGACACATGAACCAAATCCAGCAACTCTTTACACTCAATACCTTCCGCCAAAGCATCCACCTTAGATTTCAATTGTGAAAGAAGGTAATTCTGATATTTTAACATGTGAAACTGACAATTCAAAGCTCTCATGGCTAGAGTGGAAGAAGTATACACTTTCTTTCCCCACCTATCCAAAGCCCTCGCCTCTTTATCAGTGGGGACAGGATTTTTAACCACAGAAGCTTTTACACCTTTAGGCCCCTGGGAAATAGTTTCTGGGTCCGCCCTAGGACTCTTAAACAAATATTTATGAGCTTCGGGCACCCTATAATACCTATCAGGCTTAACAGGAGCAGGAGGCAAAGAGTCAGGGTTCAGGGAAGCCTCTGCAAAAACATCTTCCACCACATTCAACACAGGAGGAATAGCTAAAGGCCTATGCTGGGGTAAAAACAAGAACTCCCTAAGCCTTTTCCTGGAGTCAGAGTAATCCTGGCCTTCCCATTTAAAGTGCTCCCTCATGGAATGCAAAGTCTCTGAAAATGAGAAATCCTCCGGTGGAGATGCTGTAGGAGTGGAATCATCCACATCAGAATCAGAATAGGTAGGATACTCCTGCAAATCTTCCACAGAAGATTCTGAAGCCTCAGAACACTGTTCAAAACTCTCAAACTCAGGTTCCACCCTAGGCCTCTTGTCAGGCGGGGGCATAGAACCCCTAATCATAGTAATCAAATCTTCTGCCATCTTAAGCATATGTTTCTTAGGTACAGAACCTGAAATGGTAGGAGAAGCCCCCACTGAAGCTGAAGTAGGCCTACC
Organism: Protopterus annectens; assembly: GCF_019279795.1. Classification (NCBI taxonomy): domain Eukaryota; kingdom Metazoa; phylum Chordata; order Ceratodontiformes; family Protopteridae; genus Protopterus; species Protopterus annectens. The sequence goes on from NC_056736.1 coordinate 673,259,675, forward strand.
TCTCATAGAAGTTTTGGCAACAGAAGGAGAGGCCCTAACAACCTTGGGAAGAGAGGGAAGAACAGTCACCTGAGAAGCCCCCTCAGCCTGGCCTACCTCCTGAGAAGGCACATCCTGTAAGAGTATAGTTTCTGCCTGGGACTCCATGGAAACTCCTGGCAAAACCTCCGGCTCCACTGAGCCTTCCAAAGAACCGACGTCCAGGACTGCCGGTTCCTCAACCCTAGGCTTCACTGTTTTATCCTTGCGCTTCTTGGAGGAAGCGGACGTCTGAGCATCCGACGGCATTTTATAATTGCAACGCTTCCCAAACACTAACCTGGCACAGTCTAACCTCCTCTTAATAGTGCGTTTGTTAAACCTAGCACAAGAGCAGCAACCAACAACGTCGTGCTCAGGCCCTAAACAAGGTATACACAAGGTATGATAATCCCTATGAGGTATCTGTTTCCCACAAGAAATACAGTTATTCACTTTTTCTGACATCCGGTAAAATACTGAGGCAAGAAAAAACCAAAATGTTCCCCAACGGGGTACTTAGCCAACTCTGTTTCGGTCTGAAACTCCGGTTTCGGAAATATTTCAGTACGCCAACCTGCACTCGCAAAACTGCTTCTGCATCGGACCATGCGGCAAAAAAGACTGAGGATATGACGTCGGTCATGCGCATTAGTACCCTGACGTACTGACGTCAGTCTAATGCGCCCTGACCGACGTCAGCCTTATACTCTGGTATTCGGGCCGACTGGACGCGGACTATACCCAATAGTCAGGACTGCAGCAATGGAAGACGAAGAACATCTCTATTCCTACAGCAGAAAGAATCTTTCCTTCCTTCTCATTGTGGCTCAGATTATCTTTGACTGAAGGCCAGAACAAAGATGAGCCAAAGAAGGCACTGACAAAGGACACCTTGAAAGGTTCCACAAAGTCGCAAAGCCTCATCCAGCCATGTCTCCTGATAACAGTTCAGTGGTAGAGGAAAAACTCCGCTCGGCTACAGGACGCCAAATACCAACGAAAAATGGATAAATGTAAGTTCCAAAACTGAAGTAGATGATTCCAAAACAAAAGTTGGTAATTCCAATACACTATTTTATTGTAACCAAGTTAAGCGCTTTCGGCTGTACCCCAGCCTTCATCAGAACAACTAAAACACATAAGCAACGTGGAATTTATACACACCCACATCCAATTAACAAACATCTTATGGAAATCAATTAGTTAGTTAATAAAAACATTAAAAAGGCGCCAAATATTTTAAAAGAGACACAGTACTCAATAATATGTAAACATTCCCCTACACTAATGAAACACAAGACTTACAAAAAACTGTAAATGACTATAAAAAACTTATATAAATATGTATAATGAATTAAAAATAAATATATATATTTTCTTGAGTAAATATCCAAAATTCACAAAAGTTTTATATATATATATATATATATACAACTCATGGAATCTGGTCCCTCTAATACATATAAGTTTCCATAAAAAATGTACCAATTATATAAAATAATATGAAATAAATATAATTATATATGTATATAAATAATCATCCTACCAAAACATCAATATTCAAATAAGAGTTACTCAAGAGCTAAGAAGGGTTTTATGCTGATGAAATCATTGAGACCAGGTGGTCTCGTGGAATCTGTTAAAATTTGCCATTTACTTTCGCACGATGACAATTTCATTTTCCAATCCCCTCCAAATACGGTAGTATCCACCTGTTCTATTATTGAAAATAAAAAGCTGTGATCATCACCCTTTTCCAAAATGTGCTTGCACAATGCATTTTTGTTATGTTTCCTTATTCTATATAGATGTTCGTAGATGCGTCTATTAAGCTGCCTCTCTGTTTTACCCACATAATGGGCATTGCATTTGCTACAGACAGCCAAGTACACCACCTGTTTAGTTTTGCAGTTTCCCCTTATACATTTAATAGTGGTGTGACAGACGTCATCTAGTCTTATACTTTTATTGCTGTTGATATATTTACATTGTTTGCAGTTGCCACATTTCACCGTGCCTGTAAAAGTGGCTGAATTAGTTTGCATGTGATTACCCTTCTCTAATAGAGCTTTCAAATTAGGAGCTGCTTTGTATACACATCTCGGTTTGTTACCCAAGATCTGATCTTTATCTATGACGGTCAATGTATGCCAATATCTTTCCAAGATATCTTTGATGATGTGTATACTAGGGGAATACATGAGAACACATACCCTACCCAGTAGTGATTCGTGTGTGCCATCTCTAATAGGTGGTTTGTAGGTACCTAATAGCGGAGGATATTTCTTACCCCATTGTTTATAAACATAATTTATAACCTCATTAACCATGTTTTCAGGGTAAGATCTTTTGTTGAACATATCTCTGATTGTTCCAAGCTCTGATTCCAGGATGTGTATGTTGGACGACATCCTAGCCACACGAATGCATTGTCCCTTTAACACATTGTGGAAAACATATGGTGGATGATTACTGCTGTAATGTACGTAATGGGGTACAGCCGAAAGCGCTTAACTTGGTTACAATAAAATAGTGTATTGGAATTACCAACTTTTGTTTTGGAATCATCTACTTCAGTTTTGGAACTTACATTTATCCATTTTTCGTTGGTATTTGGCGTCCTGTAGCCGAGCGGAGTTTTTCCTCTACCACTGAACTGTTATTGTGTATTTATTTTCTCATTATTTGTGAGTTTCGAGATGGCAGAGGAATTACAACTCACAGCTTCATTGTCTAAGGACGTCATCCAGGAACTAAGATCCGATCTTACAGCTCTACAGGAAGAGGTACACAAGCTTGTGACCTTATTTAGTGAATTGACATCTAACATCGGCAAACCTAAAGAGGAGAAGCAACGTGGGGACTCTATGGAGCTGGTTCAAGCGCAACTTATACACACCACCTCGGAGGATGAAGCTGACGGTCTCGCGGTACGTAATGAACATACTACGCACAAGCGGAATTTTGGGCAGAGACTACAAGCTTGTAACGAGGTCAGCACACCAGATTGTGGCTTCCCAAAAGCATTTGTGGACACGGACGAAGCCTTTGATCAACCTCCGGAGATGCAGCATACAGCAGGGACACAGGCAGCTTGTCGAGCTGCCAAACCACGCAATTTGGATTTAGCACATAACGAGGACGATTTCCTCTTAAGCGAATGCCATGAATTTACTGAACAGGACTGCACATTTGATTTCAGCTTGTGCAAGAAGCGCTTAGACCATCAGTTTGGAGGGGCCCACCCGAAAATTCACAAAAACAGCAACCATCGAGCAGGGACTGCTACGGATAATTCAGGTACTGTAAATACCAATTTGGGGAGCATCCCCATGAGTTATAACAGATTCCATGTACTTGAACAAATAGATTTGGCCCACCACGATGATGGTCATACATCAAAGGGCTATACTAGCAATGGAAAGGACATATTTGAAAAGTTTTTATGTGATGGTTATGAGTATTTTGATAGGGACATGAGAGCTACGAATGAGATTGATGGCAAGAAGGACATTAATCACATGTCTTTAAAAGAGTGTATTTTAGACTATGGTAAAAAGCTTATTGCATATAAGAACACCAAGATAGACCGTAGTTATTTAACAAAATGTATTGCACTCAATATTGTACCAAAAGGCTTGAGATTTTTTAAGCTACCGTTGGGGATAAAGTACACATCTGAAGTAGAGAATGATTTTAATAAGTTATTTGAATGTTTTGGACAGGATTATATGAAATTGTTTATCAAACATTTGGATGTTAAATTGAGTTTGTTAGCTGATGAATTAGAAAACATCAATATCACTATTACACAGCATTCTGATTTTAGCAGTTTAAAGGATTTGTATGTGAAACAGTTTCATTATGCAGAAAATAGTGTGTCAAATATTGTGGACAGGAAAGAAAAGAAATTACAACGGGATAAGGATGCTTATAAAAATGACAGAGCATATGTATGGCCAAGACAGAAGAATATTGTCACACACAATAGGTATCCATCTAGGAGAAATGAAGTGAACAAATCACACAAGGAAGAAAATTTTCAGGGGGGAAGGTTTTATCCAGCATGGAGGGACACAAAACTAAGGTACTGAACACATGTGAGTCACATAACATCCCTCTAGTTGAGGACCCTACACCGTTAGTTATTAGTGATATTCCCCAACCAAATGGGAACCTGACGACATCATATGATCATGATGCCCACCCTAGAATCATTACACATGATGGGTTTAAGGTTTTTAATTATTCGGGTATGGACATCAACCACACGTGTGCAGAACTTCTAAGCAAAGGTATGAAATTTATACCGACGAAGGGATGGAATTTATTGGATTGTATTAAAGAAATCAAGAAATTTTGTAGGAAGCTGAATCTGGCATTATTATTTGACAAGCATCCCGACACAAAGAACACGGTGAAGGGCATAGCAGGTACCGCTCTCACCAAAAAAAGTACCTTCATACCAGTCTCAAATCCACATGTACAGAATTATGAACAATTGGTTTGTAACAATATTTATTGGACATATTACAACAAGGTCCATAAGAGACATAGCGACCCCGATAATCTAACCAATTTGGAGAGACAGTGCCTCCTAGACCTTATCAACAACAAGAGCATCAGAGTCATGAAACCTGACAAGGGTGGAGGGGCTGTTGTATTCTCTACTGATGAATACTATTTGGAGATACATAACATCTTACACAATTCAGGAAACTACGAACACATTTCCTTGAATCAGGTCAACATTGGTCACAAGCGTATTGACCTCATCATTGAGGAGTACCTTATAGACAATAGGATCTCTAACGAGACTTATTCCTTTTTAAAGGTAGATCATCCAGTGTTGGCCAAAATGGTGGGTATCCCAAAGATACACAAATCCCTTGAACAACCACCCTTCCGCCCTATTGTATCAGGTTCGAGGTCCAAATCCTTCAAAATAGGTCAACTTATTGATGGATGGCTCAAGAAGGCTTATGACCACATTCCACACATCATTAAAGATTCTTGGAGGTTTTTGGGGGTCATTACCCAAGATGTGTGGGACACCAATTTGATATTTTTGACAGTGGATGTCGTTGATTTGTTCTCATGCATACCTAGGACCGAAGGCTTAGAATATTTTGAAAGAAGTCTCAAGAAATTTACGGACTATTCATGGGAGAAAGTTAGTCTCATATGTGACATGATGTCACTTGTGTTGGACCATAATTACATCTTATCCCAAGGAGAATATTTCAGGCAGACCAGGGGAGTGGCGATGGGAGCAGCCTGTGCTCCCATCTTTGCAAACCTGGTTATGGCCGAGTGGGAATCTGAAAGTGTTTTTAAGAGTTCTTATTTCAAGGACATTGCCCTATACGTCAGATACCTTGACGACATTTTTATCTTGTGGAAAGCATCTGTAGAGAGACTGAAGGAATTCATGATATATCTCAACAAGACAGTGGAGTTTTTACAATTTACGTACGAGTACAGTCATCGAGAAATTTCATATCTAGACGTACTTTTGAGGAAGAATGAAAGTGGATTTACCTCCAGTACGTACAGAAAACCAACTTTTTCGAATGACTACGTACATTACAGCAGTAATCATCCACCATATGTTTTCCACAATGTGTTAAAGGGACAATGCATTCGTGTGGCTAGGATGTCGTCCAACATACACATCCTGGAATCAGAGCTTGGAACAATCAGAGATATGTTCAACAAGAGATCTTACCCTGAAAACATGGTTAATGAGGTTATAAATTATGTTTATAAACAATGGGGTAAGAAATATCCTCCGCTATTAGATACCTACAAACCACCTATTAGAGATGGCACACACGAATCACTACTGGGTAGGGTATGTGTTCTCATGTATTCCCCTAGTATACACATCATCAAAGATATCTTGGAAAGATATTGGCATACATTGACCGTCATAGATAAAGATCAGATCTTCGGTAACAAACCGAGATGTGTATACAAAACAGCTCCTAATTTGAAAGCTCTATTAGAGAAGGGTAATCACATGCAAACTAATTCAGCCACTTTTACAGGCACGGTGAAATGTGGCAACTGCAAACAATGTAAATATATCAACAACAATAAAAGTATAAGACTAGATGACGTCTGTCACACCACTATTAAATGTATAAGGGGAAACTGCAAAACTAAACAGGTGGTGTACTTGGCTGTCTGTAGCAAATGCAATGCCCATTATGTGGGTAAAACAGAGAGGCAGCTTAATAGACGCATCTACGAACATCTATATAGAATAAGGAAACATGATAACAAAAATGCATTGTGCAAGCACATTTTGGAAAAGGGTGATGATCACAGCTTTTTATTTTCAATAATAGAACAGGTGGATACTACCGTATTTGGAGGGGATTGGAAAATGAAATTGTTATCGTGCGAAAGTAAATGGCAAATTTTAACAGATTCCACGAGACCACCTGGTCTCAATGATTTCATCAGCATAAAACCCTTCTTAGCTCTTGAGTAACTCTTATTTGAATATTGATGTTTTGGTAGGATGATTATTTATATACATATATAATTATATTTATTTCATATTATTTTATATAATTGGTACATTTTTTATGGAAACTTATATGTATTAGAGGGACCAGATTCCATGAGTTGTATATATATATATATATATATAAAACTTTTGTGAATTTTGGATATTTACTCAAGAAAATATATATATTTATTTTTAATTCATTATACATATTTATATAAGTTTTTTATAGTCATTTACAGTTTTTTGTAAGTCTTGTGTTTCATTAGTGTAGGGGAATGTTTACATATTATTGAGTACTGTGTCTCTTAAAATATTTGGCGCCTTTTTAATGTTTTTATTAACTAACTAATTGATTTCCATAAGATGTTTGTTAATTGGATGTGGGTGTGTATAAATACCACGTTGCTTATGTGTTTTAGTTGTTCTGATGAAGGCTGGGGTACAGCCGAAAGCGCTTAACTTGGTTACAATAAAATAGTGTATTGGAATTACCAACTTTTGTTTTGGAATCATCTACTTCAGTTTTGGAACTTACATTTATCCATTTTTCGTTGGTATTTGGCGTCCTGTAGCCGAGTGGAGTTTTTCCTCTACCACTGAACTGTTATTGTGTATTTATTTTCTCATTATTTGTGATGTCTCCTGATAACAATGCCTGAGATGGCTGCCCGTGAGGAACCCTCCACTGAATGGGAGATGAGCCTAATGGAGGAGTTAGATAACGAAGAGAGAGAGAGAGCAGCCAATCTGGGAGATACTTTTTTAAAGTTCTCTACCGACATGGTCTCAGTTAAAAAGTCAGACGGTTCCTTAACCAGATCTCTCTACAATCTAGTAAAATGTGCGAAATAATTTAAAGCTCTCAGTAAGAAAGCAGCTGAGGCATAAATGTGCTTACTAAATGTGTCCAGTGCTCTGTGGACTCCCTATTTGGGAGATGGACAGTTGAGCACTGCTCAGCTCTTTTTTGGTAGCTGCTGCCACAACCACAGCATCTACAGGTATGCCCTTGGTCCAATGAGCGCAGTCCTTGGGGGAGAATGAAACCTGTCTGGATATTTTGGTATTGATTTGATTCATCTCCAGCTCCTTCCAAGCCCGGCGGGAGACAAATCTATAAGGTCATCCACCGCGGATCATCCAAAATGTAGATGGGCGGTCCTGAAAGCCCCCCAAAACACAGACTTTCCAGTTGAGGAATTTTGGGATGACTAACTACCTCTATGTCTAAAGATGGCTAGGGTATCTCCAAAGGAGATGTCTTTTGGTGGTGACTGAGGGGATCTCTCTCCCCCATCAAAGTCCTTGTCCTCAGTGAGAGACTCCAGAGTGGAATCTATGTGCCTCTTTTTGCATGCGTTCTTGTGAGGGGCCTCCTCATTGGGATGATCAGAGAAGGTATCAGAAGAAAATGATATTCCCTCTAGGGGCATGTCTTGGAGGCTTGCTGAGGCAGGCTGACCCTGGACAGGTATGACAAGCTCAGAAGTCAGATCCAAAGAGGTACGATGGGGAGGATCGCAGATATGAGAGGCTGAGTCTCTGTGGAAAGAGAAGAACCTTTCCACCACCCAAAAAGCCAAAAAAACCAAAGCAACTGAGGAGGAAACAGCAAGGACACTCACAGATCTGAGGTCTCTAGGAGGAATTGAACCTGAACAGTCAAGAGCTGAAGCACCGAGGGGAAGGGATGTCTCCGATAAAGACTGAGCTGAACCCCCTACCCCCAAATCTGACGCCGAAACCAGAAATCCGAGACCTGCTCTGATCAGAGGATCTCAGAACAGAGGTGGTCAGGGTAACCATTGGAGTCAAGGAATCCCATTTCCTCGGATCAGAGGCCAACTCTCTTGGGTGTCCAACATCCTTCGGCTCCAAAACGGTAGGATGGACTGGAGGAGGAGATATAACCTGGGCCACAGGAACACTCACAGATTAGAGACTGGATGATAAGCTCAAGGCCCCATCTGAATATAGGTCCCGAGGAACCACATCAACCTGTCCACATCTGTTTTATAAAGGCTCCTGGAGGCAGCCACTGACTATCCGGTGAGTATGCAAAATTTTTGTAGGTAAGGTTGGAGATACTGACCTAATGGATGCATCAGGAGTTTGGCTCTGAACTCTTGTATCTGAAGAACTAGGATCTGTGGGAAGAGTGGAAAGTCTAGGAGAAATAATCATATGTACTGTTGGCTCTGAGGAAAGACGTTCTCGATCTGCAGGAGCAAAAATAGGTCTTGGGTCCTACGACTTTGGATCCAAAGGTTTAGATATCTTTGCAAATGGCTCTGAAGCGGCCTTCAAAGTCTTATGAGGGATGCTTCTTAGGGTCAGAGGAGCCGTGAAATGATTTTGATGGGGTTTGAGCCCCTGGTGAAGAGGAGGAGGAAGGCAGCAGCCCTCGAAGAATCAACTTATTTCTACGGTCAGCTACGGCTCTGGGGTTAAACCTCTCGCAGATGGTACAGACTGACCATAGGTGTTCAGCACCCAAGCAATAAATATATCTGCTATGTGTGTGTGTGTGTGTGTTGGAGTGTGAGATTTTGTGTCCACATCACTAACAGCACTTAAACCCACCAGGTCTCAGACATAATAAAAATAGCAATAACAATGACAATAAGAACTAGCTCTAACCCAGGAAAAGGAAGTTAACTGTCAAACAGGTAAAAACTCTAAAAAGTCAACTATCTACACTACTTAAACTACATCTTTTTAAACAGAAAAGGGAAAGAAATTTACCACAGATATCTCACAAGAGACTAAAAAGGCAGAAGGAAGAGCAGTTAAAGTGCAAACTACAGCCCTTATGCCAGCGAAAAGTAGTGGGAGGGTTGGTACAAAGCTGAAAGGGTTGAAAATCAAGGAGACAGATTTAGTAAAATATACTTCGCTGTCGCATCAAGGAAAAAGCTCCAACACTTGAGACTGGAGAACCACATCTGTCAGCGATGGCAGGAAACTAAATCTGCGGAGGTTGAGTACAGTGTGCAACATTGTGGGTAGTGGGAGGAGCTCGAGGCTGGAATCTAAGTTTGTAAGAATGTGTCCCAGTCACATCAGAGGATCAGATCCAGAACCCAGTCGTGAGGACGAATGAAAAGGACATCAGATCTGTAAAGTATGCCAACCCAGCATGGAGCAGATCACACGGATAAGAGAGAACCAGAGGAATCTCCACAAAGGGGGGATCCTGATGGCAAGAGAGGCACTAGGCAAAATATTTTCCATTTAGACATGTATGATTTTCTGGTAGGAGGTTTCATGGCCTCCTGCCTAAAAGGAATCAAAACCCCCCATCATCCACAGTGTCAGTTGAAGAGTAGACAGGTGAGGATGGATAAGAGAACCCTTGTCCTGTGCAAGATCATCCACCTGATGAGGCAACTTGCAGTGAATGTCTGTGTCCCAGTGTGAAAAAAGGGGAAACAATTCTGTCTGGTGCAAAAGGGTGTCACCAGCAAAATTGTGGGTGAGACCTGCCTGATATTGTGCAGAATCCACAGCAACAGAGGAAGGGGGAACATAGAAACATCCCCTTCCACAGAAAAGATAGACCATCCACTTTCCAGGTCAGAGAACTTGGAACTCTAAGACAAAATAAAGTAAGTTGTATTTTCAGAGGGAAGGCAAAAAGATCAACAAGAGGAATACCCCACTGACTGACTATTATCCAGGAACATATCACTGTGATGCATCCATTTGTGAGCATGTGTTCCAGACCTGCTCTAACAGCGTGCCACCAGATTGTGCTTTGAAGGAATATAAACCACCTGAAGAGTCACTTGATGCATAACAGCAAGATCCCAAACCCGAAGAGCTGGCCTGCAAAGGTGAAAGGACCTCATACACCACTACTTGTTGACATACCACAACACAGTGGCATTGTCTGTGAAGACTGAGGAGGCTGGAGTGGAAAAGAGAATGAAAAGCTTATAGGGCTAGAAGCAGGGCTCTCAGCCCTTTTACAATGATATAGTCTAACCTCTGATGAGAGGGCCAGATATCTTGGACCTTTAGAAAGCCACAAGAACCTCCCCGCCCCAAATCTGAGGCATCCATGAACAGTTCCTGATAAGGAATTGGAGCCTGGAAAGGAAGCCCTGAATTGAGAGCTTGAGACAAAGAAAAGTAACATGGAACACCAGGGGGTGGCAGAGATGAAGCCACACTGATTTGCAGTATCATGGAAATTTCCTCAAGTGGAGCTTGGCAAGAGGGAGAATGGGAATATTGGAGGTCATAAATCCTAGACCCTTGAGAAATTTCCTGGCCATGAGAGAGGAAGAAGAAGGGACTGGTAGAAGGTTGGTGACAGAACCTAGGGAGCAGGAAGAAGGGACAGCATAGGAACAATCTGAAGCGTGCACCTGAGAAATATATGATCCTAGGAGGGTATTAGAACTAATTTCTTGAGATTTATGATGAACCCATACTGCAAAAGACAAGTGGCAAACTGAAGATCCTGCAATAGACTACTGGGAGGAGCTTTAATGAGCAGGTTTTCCAGACAAGGAAAAATCTGTATCCACAAAGCCTGCAAAAAGCAATGGCAGTATCGAGGCATTTGGTGAACACCCTTGGAACAGTATAAAGGGCAAAGTAAAGAACTGAAAATGCAAGGAAGAAACAAATAAATGCAAACATTTCATAAAAACAGGGTGAATAGGAATGTGAAGATAGGCATCTTTTGAGTCTAGAGAAACCAAAATTGCCTGGGGAAGAAACGGAAATACAGTCTAAAGGGACAACATCCGTAAAGAAGAAACCTTGAGAAAAGTGTTGAGCAGAGAATGATACAGAATTGGTCTTCATGTACCCTCCATCCGATGAATCAAAAACATTCTGCAGTAAAACCCCCTCCCTACCTCGGTAGGGGGAACAAGCTGAATAATGCACTGATACAAAAAGGATAGCAGAACCTGCGGTAAAGGAGGAAGATGTTATAGAGGAGGATGAGGAATGCCTGAAATGGAGGGAAGGGACTTCCAAACCATAAAATACCCATGACAAATAATAAACAGTATATAACTGTCTGAGCTGATATGATGCGTATCTGGAAGAGACATATCAAGAGAGACAAGAAGACCTGGCCAAGGTAAACTGAAGGCCAAACATCAAATGAAGACAGGTTCTGAGATGACATTTGAGAGGATTTTGCAGAGAAATGTACCTAGATCCCTTCTTACCCTTAGGAGGAGGGCAGGTTTGCCTACAAATAAAGGCAAGCTTAGAAGAGTAATTCCTCTGGAATCTGGGGATGGGGAGACAAAAATATGTCTAAGATCCTACAAGACCTTACCCGTATCCTACAGGGAGTTAACAGGTCAGCAGCAGCTGTCCCAAAAAGAATTTCAGTTATACAGAGGTGCATCCAAAGGCTTGCCTTTGACATCATCATGTGAAGATGTAGCCAAGAATAACATGTTATCACAGAATCAAAGGCAGCAGCCTAGAAAGAGGCATCAGCAGCATGATAGCTGCATTTTATGGAATGACGGGCAACTTGAGAAGTGCACCAAAGCTGGAAAAAACAGCCGAATCAAAAAGGTCAGACATCACAGCAAAGACATACCTAGACATGTGGGTCTGGTAATTAACAACCCTAAATGACAGGGTGGCAGAGTATAAACTTTCTTACCCAACCTTTCCATAGTTCGACTGTCCTTATCTAAAGGAAGGAGCTTAGTACATAGCAACAACTTAGAAAGTTTATTAGAAGAGACTGAAACCACTGAAGGATAAGCAGAAGGGCACTTTACACCACTGAAGGATAAGCAGAAAGGCACTTAAATAAAACCTTGCAATCCTAAGGCAACTTGTAGAACCTGTCAGGCTTCTTGGGAGGAGGAGGCTGAGAATCAGAAGCAAAAGAGGTAGCAGTAAGGGTGTTTAAGAGGGCTACCACAACAAGGGGAACAGCACATAGCTTGGGAAACTCCATTTGTAGGAGCTCATAGTACCTCTTTGGGATATCAGAGACCTGACAGCAATCCCACTTAAAATACTCCATCACATGGACAATAGTATCCACAAAGGATAGTTCTTCCAAGGGGGGATCTGGACTTGAGGGATCCTCTTTCTCCAAACCATAATCTAGAGGGCTACGAATCTGACAGGAGTGTACAGAACAGTCCATCACAGAATTCAAATCCTCACCGGAGGAATCCAATTCCCTAGACCTCTTAACAGGGGTGGAATACGAGGAAGGGGCAGGGGCAGACACCCCTTGAGGAAGTTGCAAGGTCATTAAAGTAATGAACAGACCCTGAGTAAAATCCCGCTAGTCACTCCGGGATCTTTAGCAACACAAGAAATAGATATTGTTTTCTGCTTTTTCTTCAGTGGGACGTTTGCCCTAAGTACTCTAGGAGGTACAGATCATAGAGAGACTGAATAATGGTAGTCATCCCTCACTAAAATCTGAGATCCCTCTCGGTCCCCCACATAATCAACCTAGGTTCCCCCTCAATATCCGGAAAAGACATTGGAAAAGCCTCCAAGGATGTGTGAGAGTTCAGATCCATGATGGCCTCCAATAGAGTCACGGAAGAGGAATCAGATGCAAGCACCAGACAGTTTTCAAGGATTTCACTAGCTTCTACAGAGACGTCCAGGGTAGACTAAACAGGAAGTGGGTCAGACCTAGGTCTCTTGGCCGCCTTCTTGGCAGACTGCTGTCCCTTGGGATGGGAGGATTCTGTCATAGCACCCTGAGCCAAATGTTTAAGTTGCTAGTTTCCAAGGTATATGGACAAAAAAGATAAACCACACCAGAGGGTCTCGGGGACAAACACTCAACAGACAAAGCACTATAGATGGCTGAGGGAATTACACAAATTTATTTGCTATATTAATTTAAGTACCAATTTTTTGAAATTCACGAGCAGCATTAAGGATGACAGTTTGCACTACTTAGATGTATGCTTGTATAAGAATTTTGAAAAACAGTGTTTTGAATCTAGTATACATAGGAAAGAAAGCTTTTCAAACACGTACTTACACTTTGATAGCTATCACCCCCTATTCCAAAAGAAAGGGATTATAAAGGGGCAATTGATCAGAGCCTCCAGAATGTGCACAGAAGGAAAAGTGTTTAAAAAGGAAGTTGCCTTCCTAAAAACATTGTTTATGGAAAGAGGTTATCCCACACAAATGTTTGAATCGATAGCCATGGAGGTCATAGCTAGTAGAAAAGTAAAATATTTTCCCCTGCTGGGTGAAGTCCATAGTCACGAAATGGTGACAGTAGAGAATGCCAATAAGGGACAAAAACTAAGTCATTTATACACACTAATTGTAATGAAAGTGCAGCAGTAGAGAAGATTGTGGAGAAGTATTGGCCAATTTTAACATCTAATGAAGAATTCAAACAAATTTTAGGGAATAAACCTCATTTTATTAAGAGAAGGAATATGAATTTAAAAGACTGTTTTGAGGCCAATCTGTTAGTGAAGGAGAATGAAGGACCATCTAGGTGTGGTACATTTAAATGCAAAACATGCAAGCAGTGTCCTTATGTTATGAATAGGAAGGGTTTATACCTTAAATCAAGGAAAAGATATGTTGGATCTTTAGCCTA